>NW_025349818.1:0-6636 GCF_016433145.1 Gracilinanus agilis
TATATATATATATATATATATATATATATACTGCCAGATGACTCACAAATGAATATCCAATTACAAGGAAAGAAAGTAGGTCTAAGGTAGGGACCAAAACCAATATCTTAAATTATGTGTCCTGAAGATGGAGGGTCATTAATCTCATCTCTGTATAAAAAAGGAGAAATGTGGGTATATAAGAATACAGCAGTAGATAAAGATTCATCATCAAAATTTGGAGCCAATTATTCTGGAACCAAAAATTATAAATTATTATTTTATATTATAGTATATAGAGAATGATAAAGAAACTCAAACTGCTACTAAGATCTGGTTCTCTGACCTTTTCCCTAGAGAGAGAGCAAATAGAGGCTGCCATACCTTCCCTTTCCTATTGATATACCTAGAGCTATAACAAGAAATTATTTTATTCATTATGAAAACAGTTTCAAGGGGCAGCTAAGTAGTTCAGTGGATAGAGCAACAGACCTGGAGTAGGGAAAGCATGAGTTCAAATCTGGCCTTCCTAGCTCTGTGAACTTGGGCAAGTCATCTAACTGCATTGGCCTAGCTCTTGCCTTTCTGTTTTCAAGTTATTACTAGGATAGAAAGTAAGAATTAAAAAAAAAACATTTTTAAGTAAAATGAGGGCAGAAATGACATCTGATCATCGTTATAACCATTCTTATAGTGGGGATCATCAGGTCAGTGCATCTATGAGTGTGGGGGGGTTGAGGGAAGGTATGCCTAAGAAGAAGGATGCCATGGTAATGGGATTCTGGGATTGGCCATGGCATAGTGTCAATAAGCAGAGGATGATGACGAGAGATATAGGGATAGTATATGAGGAAAAAGTCAGGATCCCCACCTGCTCCTCACAAAAAGGATTGGTATCTTTTGGTGAGATTCTCCTTTCCCCATGATAGTTGACTTTAAGTTGCCAGATGTGGCCATCCTAGTGCCTCAGAATCTCTTGCTATGTTGCCTTGACACCAAAGCAACAGAATTTCTGATGTACAGCAATGAACCTCTCTCCTAGGAAATTATCATGTAATAGGGAATCTGCAGGAATAAGAAAGGAGCTAAAAGACTTAAAAACTTTCATCTGTCAGAATTTTCCTAAATAATTAACTTATACGTAAAGGCAAATATAAACAAAATGCATTTACATATCACACTACAACTTTTCCCAGGGAGGTCCTCTATGAGAACATATTTAGTAAAGAGGTTACAGTATTATTCTAATAAGGAAATTCCTCTATTTCCCCATGGGATCTGTAATGCTTGCCTTTCCTTTAAAATAAGGGAAATGGATTCATCCCACAACTTTTGGCATTTAGAAATCTACTTCTGTTGAAATCAGTATCACCAAAGTTTTTCTCTCTGTTAGAGTGTGGAGTTTTAAAAGCTCATTTACTTGTCAGCTGTTTCATTACCATTTTAAAACAGAATCCAAATGCCTAGAGATTCCAAAATCATCACAAACTGCTCTAGCTTGATGCCTGTGGCTCCTGACATGTCATCAGAACACTTTGATGTATACACATTATCCACATTTATGGGGACAGTCTCCTGTCCTCTGTTTATACACAGTTGGGGAGGAAAAGAAAAAAACTTAGATGAATGCAACTTTAATGCCACTGAAAACTTGGAAGGCTGAATACATTTATTTTCTGGATTGTTCCCATGGTGAGCAGTATTCAGCACCTTTTGTCAGACAACATCTACCCTCTTGAGTTGTTCGTCTTTTCATCTGGCCTCCTGTTTACAAATTGATGAAGGGAGTATTAAAATGAAATGAATAAAAATAGCAGATGCGAATGTGCATCCTGCCTAGAATAAATCTTGACTTGGAAGAGCTGGTGCGCTGCAATTTAGGTTTTCGGGAAAGGAGAACCTTTTTGCTTTGGTATGTCTTGCTCATCAAGGCTTTTACATCAACTAGAGTCTAAACAAAGAAGTTTTAGGTTATGCATATATAATAAAGGAACAAAATGGACAATTGGGTTGTAATTATAAGGGTAACAGGGTAAACAAAAATGAAGTTAAGTGTTTTGTTACTATAAATAGTATTAGGTACAATAATATGTGTATCCACAAAGATCAGTTTTTACTACTGGGTTCTCTTATATTTTTCTGATGAGTAGCACCCTTGCTTCTCATTTAATGTCTTGAAATCATAGGACTTAGAGTTGGGAGGAACGCTTAGAAATTATTTAATATAGGTATTTTATTGAAAAAATAGAAGTCATTCATGGAGAGCCCTTTATTTTCTCCTCTCCTCCTCATCTTGAATCACTCAGATGCCTTCTTCCACTATCCTTTCCTTCACCTCAGTCTCACATGGAGAGGTCATCCTTCTTGCCAAAGCTAACTACCCTTCAAGCATAAATGATGCCATTTCATTCCATCTTCTCCAACAGATTTCCCCATCTATCATTCTCACTCTCTTATCTTCCCTCTTTCCTTATCTACTAGCTGTTTCTCTACTGCCTAAAAATATGCCCATGTCTCCTCCATCTTCTAAAATGAATCCCTCATTCATCAATCTAGCCTTATTAACTATCTCTCTTGTCTTTTGTAGCTAAAATCTTGAGAAAGTTTTCTACAATAGGTTCCTCCACTTCTTTTTTTCTCATTTTCTTCTTAACTCTCTACAGTCTGGCTTCTGATTTCATCATTCAACTAAACTGTCTCTCCGAAGTTACTAGCAATCACTTAATTGACAAATCCAATATCCTTTTCTTTATCCTTATCCTTCTTGACTTCTGCAGCCTTTGATATTCTCTCACTTTCTTCTTGATATTTTCTTTAGGTTTTCGTGATACTAACTCTCTTAGTTCTCTTCTTCTATATTTTACCATTCCTTCTCAGTCTCTTTTGTTGGATCTTCATTCAGGTCACATTATCAGTGTCCTACAAAGCTTTGTCCTGGCACCTCTTCTTTCTCCCTCTATATTATTTTGGTATTTTCATCAGGAGGTTTCCTACTTATCCAGCCCTAACCTTTTTGTTGACCTCTTATCTCACATTTCCAAATGGCTGTTAGATGTCTCAATCTGTATGTGTTGTAGACATCTTAAACTCATCTAAAAACTGAATTCTCCCCCTACCCCGAAACCATACTATCTGTTTCCAGGCTTTTCTATTATTGTCCAGGGTACCACCATCATCAGTTATGCAGGCTGAAAACTCAAGTGTTATCCTTGATTCTTCTTTCTCTTTCATCCTTCAAATCCAATATGTTGCCAAGTCTGTCACTTTTACCTTTTCCATATCTCTTGTAAATAAGTCTTTTCTCTCCTTTGACACTGTTACCATTCTGATGTAGGATATCATCACCTCATGCCTACACTATTGAAATAGCTTACTGATTGGTCAGCTGTCATAAGACTCCCCATTCCAGTCTGTTCTCCATTCAGGTGTCAAGGTGACTTTCCTAAAGTGCAAGTCTGACCAAGTCACCCCCTCAAGTCTCTGGTGGCTCCCTATTACTTCTAATATCAAATATAAAGCATTCCACTCTAGCATTCAAAGTCCTTCCAACCTGGCTTCTCCTCCCATCTCCACTTTTCCAATTTTCTTACAACTTAACCACTTCTGCTGTGTACTCACTGATCCAGTGAAACTGACTTTCCTTCAGTTCCTCAAATAAAACATTTTATCTCCCATTGCTGAATATTTTCCTTGGTTGTATCCCAATTTTTTAGGATGGCTTTCCCCCTTCATCTCTGCTTCCTGGCTTCCCTGGCTTCAAGTTCCACATAAAATCCCATTTCCTATGGGCAGCTTTTCCCAATCCCTCTTAATTCTAGTGCCTTCCCTTTGTTGATTATATCCAATTTCTCTTACATAAGGTTTGTTGATATATAGCTAAGTCTATGTTTCCTCCTCTATTAGAATATGAGCTCCCCAAGAACTGGGGAGGTCTTTTATTGCACTTAGCACAATTCCTGACACATAGAAGGCACCTAATAAATATTTATTGACTCACTGACAATTGAGATGACTAAGATCTGGAGAAGATAAATGGTTTGTTGGAGGTCACAGAAATAAGTTGCAGAGTCAAGAGACAGAAAGAGATCTTTTTTTTTTTTTTTGAGAAGCAGCATGATATAGTGGTAAAAACAGTGGATTTGGAGCTAGAAGACCTTGCTTCAAATCTCACCTCTGTTAATAACCAACTCTACAACCTTAGGCAAGTGACTTAACCTCCCATTTTATGCATCTATTAAATTAAAGGGCTACAGTTATTCTCAGCAATGCAGTAATCTAAGACAGTCCCAGGGATGCAAGATAAAAAAATGCCATCTGCCTTCAGAGAAAAAAACTGATGGAATCTGAATGTAGGTTGAAACATACTATATTTCACTTTGGTTTTTTCTGTTTGTTTGAGATTTCTTCCACAAAATGGGAATGGGAAAATGTTGTACATGATTGAACATGTAAAATCAATATTAGATTGCTTACTTTTTCAGGGTGGGGGCGGAGGTGGGAGCAAAGAGGAGAGAGAATTTGGAACTCAAAACTTCTTTTAAAGCCATTACCTTCTGTCTTAGAATCAATACTAAGTACTGGTTCCAAGGCAGAAGGGTAGTAAGGGCTAGGCAATGGGGATTAGTTAAGTGGTTAAGTGACTTGTCTAAGGTTGCATGGCTAAGACATTTCTGAGGTCAAATTTGAACTCAGGACATCCTCTCTCTAGGCTTGACTCTCAATTCACTGGGTCATCTAGCTGCTCCTGGCACTGAAGATTTTAATGAAAATGAGTGCTAAAAATTTATTTTTACATGTAATTTGGGAAAAATACAAATAAAAGAATTTAGAGGTTTAACCTAAGCATCTTCTGAGACCATTTTCAACTCTGAATTAGACATATTTTATTTCAAAACCTATGTTTGTTTCTTCCTGAATTATGCTGCATATTTTATAGGATTGACAATGATGTTCAATATAAATGAATAGATTTGTCAATAGTCCATGAAGTTGGTGTTGTCAGGTAGATATAGAGAAAGGTATTGTGACTAGAAGAATATTCTGTAGTAAGTGTTATGATGATAACAACAGATAATTTGGAGAAGCAGATAAATGTGTCAGGGCCAAATAGAGCTTCAAGTCAAAAGCCACAGATTGACAGGCTTCAGTGAGGAAAGGAGGGGGCTAAACACTCCTGGCTCTCAAACCCCTCCCCCTCTAACAGTTGCTGTTTCAGTTGGGTATGAAGACAGGATCAGATCCTGGTAAGTTTCTGTTATGGCTGAAACCCCAAGGATGTTCCTTTTCTTTAATTTATATTCCTCACAACTCAGTTAGATGAGTAAGTAGAAGCTAGCTATAACTGTTGTAGACTGAGATGATCTTCATAAACTGGCAGCAGACAGGATTCAAATTAAATGTCCAGACTGAGTTGTGAGTATTCCCCCAAATAATTTCCCAGACACAGATTTGAAGGTAAAGGTTATATTAGAAAATAACAAGGAAAACTAGAGAGGTTAATGAAGGTATTTGAATAAGGAAAGGGCATCCTGAACTATTAAGATTGAAGCTGCCCTTCCCCCATCACTGGAGGGGTGAAGGCACCTAACTGAACTTGTTAGATAATTTATATTTCTAGTCACTAAATCACTAGGTAATTTATATATTGATATTAATGAAGAATAATATTAACAAACAGGCTAACCCTATGAGTAGAAACCACTGGCTTATGCTACAATGGCCACCTCAGGTGAACCCCCAAGTCTGGAGTAGTAAGCAGGGTGTCTGCTCACTTCAACCTCCACAAAGTAACTGTCCCAAACCCTTCTCAACTGCCCCCTCACCCAAAGTTCTCCAGGGGGGTCCCCTGGAATTCTGGGTGAGGCTGTCCCTGTACCTTTGCAGGGATTCCATGCTTTGCATCTCCACACAACATAAGTTTCTATTTAAATCATAGAATATTAGATTTGGAAGGAACCACAGAGGCTAGCTGGTCTAAATAGTACAAGACCAGGAATTTCCTTTACACATTCCTTAATAAATGGTCATATAAATTTTTAAGACCTCTAATGAGGACTAGCCACTATATCCAGAGCAGACTACATCATTCTGGTTGGTAGGAAGTTGTTTCTTATATCAAGTCTGAATTGACCTCTCTGCTACTTTTTTACTCACTGTTTTCAGTTCTGCCCTCAGGAGTTAAGTAGAATAAACATAATCTCTCTTTCACTTGATAGCCCTTCAAATACTTAAAGATTGATCTAATGACTCTGATAAATCTTCTCTCCTCCAGGCTAAACAAGCCCATTCCTCATACACCATGATTTCTATGCCTCTTACCAAGGGTTGGCTGATAAAGGTTTCACAACTATCACTCTGAGGAAAAAAAGTGCTACAGGATACATTTTTAAGTTTAATTTGCATTATTAACACTTCTCTTTCACTTTTAAAAATAATAAATTTTAATTAAAAATTTAATTATCTAAATTTTTTTTAAATTTTAAATAAAAAATTATTTTAAAAATGATTAAATTTCAGACTTCTGGTTAAGATGGCGGCAGAGTAAGGAGCAACTGCTCAATCTCTCCTAACCGAAGCATATAGGACTTCCCCAGGGGACATAAAAACGAATCCAGACGAATGAAGGAACCCCACAACAGGGCGCAGCATTGAAGGTAC
>NW_025349819.1:0-6232 GCF_016433145.1 Gracilinanus agilis
AAGGAAAACAGCACAATTAATTTTTTTTTAAGATTAATGTTCTCCTATTGCAAAGATCTATTTAGGTACTGGTGGCTCCATCTTTGGCACAGTGAATAGAAAATAAGTCGTGGAATCTAAAAGACTTGAGTTCAAATTCACTAGTTCTTTGACCATAAGCAAATTACTTAATCTCTATATGCCTCAATTTCCTTATCTGTAAAATGAGGAAAATAATAGCACCTACCTAACAGGGTTGTTGTAAGGATAAAATGAGCCATTTGTAAAGCCCTTTGCAAATCTTAAAATGTTCCATAAATGTCAACTGTCTTAAACCTCTATAAATCTAGAGAAGGGCAGCTAGGTGGTGTAATGAGGTGGTTCAATGAATAGAGCACTGGAACTAGAGGCAGGAACACATCTTCATGAGTTCAAATTCAGCCTTAGATACTAGCTATGAAACCTCGGACAAACCACTTTACCCTGTTTGCCTCAGTTTCCTTATCTGTAAAATGAGCTGGAGAAGGAAAAATACTCCAGTATTTTTACCAAGAAAATCCCAAAAGGAGTTATAAAGAGTCAGACACAACTGAAACAATTGAATAAAAACTGAGAAAAGAGATATACCTGATTTACTAGATGCTAACAGCAATGGTTTTCCTTTCTTGTTACACAGAAAGTGATTTATGGTGAAAGGGATATGTTTACACATTTTAAAGGTATATGAGAAATAGTATGTTACGATGGGTAGAGATCTGGCTTCAACGCTAGGAAGACTGGGTTCAAATTCCTCCTCGAATACATAATTTCTTTGTACACCTGGACAAGACACTTCACCTTTCATTACCCTGGGAAACTAAGACTTTAACTTGCATAGAAGGTGTTATCATAGACCTGTAGAGGGAATTTCTTCACACTGGAGTTTTTATAATAATGAGTCCTCTCTCTCTAAAATATATGCTAAAAAACCTTTAGAAATACTCAGCCCAAAGAAATTAAACCCACATTCAATCTGCACTAGTTAAAATTGCCAGACACTTTGCAAAACCTAATTTATGATATTGATTGATTGTAATTATTATTGAAGTTCTTTTTGGACTTATATTCATCACTGTTAGTGAAACATGTAAAAGTAGAAAAGAAAACTAGAGTAGATGAATGACACACCAGAGAACACAGGAATAATGAGGAATTTTTTTCTTCATAAATATTTTTCTTTTAAATAAAGACATAATATCAACAATATCATATGAACTTTAATTTGACAAATATTAATTAAGTGCCTACTATGTGCAAAGTACTGTTATAGGTAATGAAAATACAAAGACAAAAAAAACCTTGCCTTCAAGGAGCTTATTTATATTATTCTAGGTACAAAGATAAGTTAATACAAAATGATTTGAGACAGGAGAGAGAACTGACAACTTGGGGGTGATCAATGAAGCCTTCACAGAAGAGGTAATACCTGAGTTGAGCTTTGAAAGAAGAATTCTGAGGAGAGATGAGGAGAAAATACATTCCAGGCATAGAATTGTCTTGTACAAATGCACAGAACTGGAAGAAGTCATGTCAAGATTAGAGAACAACTAATGGTCCATTTTATTTGGAATACAGACTGCATGAAATTATGTGAAATAAGGCTAGAGAAGCAGATTGGGCCTCCTTGTGGACAACAAACTATATGAAGATTGTATTTTACTGTAGAGGCAAAAGGGAGCCCTTGAAGTCTTTTTTGAACAATGGTTAGTAATTCATCATTCCTTCTAAACTAGTATATCTTTCTAAAGAATTCCAATAAGACCTTCGAAACTTTGGGATCAGCATGCCTTAATCTAAATCTTTGATTTTTTCTACCTACTATTTTTGTAACTTTGGATAATTTTATTTCTTGGGACCATAGTTTCTTCATCTATAAAATCATACCTACCATGTGCGAAGAACTGTGCTAGGTGCTGGTAATACAAATATGATGAAAGAAACAATCCACACAAAGGGAGCTTCCACAAAGGGAATTTCCCAATCTAACATCCTCTAACCTCTTTGTACCTTTTCGACTCTCCTACCCCATGTTTGCCTTTTGATCTACTCATTCTACATCACTGATTTGGTCAATCTGTCTTTCCTATTATGATTTCCAAGGGGGCAAATGAACATTCAAATACATATTTCACACACACACACACACACACACACACACACACACACACACAATAAATACTAGTTCTTTAGTGTGAATAACATATGTTTTATCTCACATATCAGTATTTATTAACCTTTATAGGTGTAGAGAAAGCCTGAGAACTGATTATTCCCCTTTGTTTATGGGACAATAATTCAATTCTTGAGAAAACAAAGAACTTTCAGAGGCAGCAATTCTTTCCATAATCATAAAGGGACCTGGGGAAATTGTTTCTTTTTCTTTTCAATCTTAAGTCTACATACAACCTTTTTGCTACCAGAGGAGTTACCAAAGAAGGAATTTTGGTAAACAGCTGACTCCAAGGTCTCTGTGTTCTAACTAGAGCACATAAATGGGTCAAGCATTTGCAAAAAGACGAAAGCAATCAACCCCAGCCTGAATCCCAGGGTTCCTGAGGAGTTGGACACAGAATCCTAATAACTACATTAAGACAGTGAAGAACCCAAACACAAATGAAGGAAAAAAAACCTGTCGACTTGGGACTAAGCTGAAAATTGGATAATCCAAAAATAGGGTCATGAGATAAGAGTCTGAAGGTGCAATCTGTTCTGTGACTGGAACCAGATTATCAGACCAGGGGGCAATTTGTATTAAAAGCTTTGCTCTAATTTCAAGTTTGGCACTCTTCAGGTGGAAAATATAATATTAGCTAGGCATATGTATCTCTAAAGCAGCAATTAAGATGAGTGCAAAATCAAATGAAAACTCAGAGAATGGAAGAGCAATTAAAAAAAGAAACCAGAATGAAACAAAATAATCACCAATATCACCAACAAAAGAGGCAAATAAGTTGGCGCGCAAAGTAGATGAGGTACAAATGATTTTCCCATGGTGATTTTAAAATGGAATTGTGAAAATCTGCCAACAAACTATATTTCATCTTGGACTCAATTCAACAGAGCCAACATTTATTTAGCAATTGGTAAGTATAAGACACTGAGCTAGGAGTTGAGGATACAGAGTTGGAGGCCTAGCCTTTAAATTGTATTTAAAGTATATTTAAATATGCCTCAAAGTTCCCTACTTCTATTGGTATCAATTCCAAATTTGTTTCCACAATCTTCACTCCTACCTATCCTAGTCCACTATAGATTATTGTTGTCATCCTAGGATTTCCATATCATCACATCTGCCTTCCCAGACCCTCCAACCATACTTACAATATCTAATGACCATAAGCAGATAGCCTAAGAGACTTCCCCTGTATTAGCCCAACACCCCACCATTTCCAACCCCATAGCTCCACAATTTACTTCTACACCTCTGGTTAGTCTCCTCACAAATAACAAATAAAAAATAAATGTTCAGCTTGAACATCACACATGTCCCTCATGTTATATGCTGATGCAATTCAAATCTGGTCTGGCAATGTAAAGAAAATACAAATATAAGAAAATAAAGTTCAGTGGCCACTTTTCATTGATTTTCACTGGGAGTTCAAAGAAAACAATGTATAACATCAACCGAGCATCAGTATGTGGGATGTTTCAAGGATCAGCTCTTTTTCTGTGTTAGTTGTTTTTGGAAAATATGGAGGTTCCATTTTGGTTGGGGTTGTTGGGCTGCTGGAATTGGTTCATGGCTTACAAAGCAAATGGCATATATAGTTAAACTCAAATCAAGTATCTGGTTTTTACTTCATTTTAAAGTGCAACAGAGGAGAATTTATTGCATTTCTCCTTTCCCCTCCTCTAGTGAAATAGCATTAAAAGTTCTCATGGCTAGTGTCCTTGCTTCTTACCACTAAAATGTATTTGTTATTATTTTTGGTTATCTAAGAGTTAAGTCTTTATTTGCCATTCATGTATTACTGATAGCATGTGCTGTCTATATGTCATCCTTATGGGTCTCTTTTAGTGTTATCTTAGACTTTGTATCATACAATCTTAGCGCCTGAGGGACTGAAGGTGTCTTAGGAGTCATCTAAGGATTGATACTCCCATCTTTGCTCATATTCCATGAAATAATCTTTTCTATAACATCCTTGGCCCTGCTTGAACATTTCCCAGTTTACAAATTCATGAACATACCTCATTCCATTTTTGACACTTAGAATAAATACATACATACATACATACATAAATGAGATTTATTAAGTTGTTACTAAGTGCCAGGGATTGTTCTAAAAATCGGAGCTATAAATACAAAACTGACAGTTGCCCTGAAGGAGTTGACATTCTAATGGAGGAGACAGCTTATATAATGGAGGGATACCTAAGGAAGGAAGTTTAGATTTGGGAATTGCAGAGATTCTGAATTGATACATGGACAAGTGAATCAATGTGCCCTTTTCTAAAGCAGAAATCCTAGGGAAGACAGGAAAGGATATGTGTGTATGTTTCATAGAAGAGCAGATATCAAGCTGTCCATGGTGGATAATTAAATAGATTTTGGAGAATGGTCTGATCTAGGACCATTTAGTTCTCACATCCATGAAGACAGTTTAAAATCAGACAAGAGTTCCAAAGGTAAGTGAATTAATTCACCCATGAACTGATAGCAGCATGATTTCTTATAGTCTTATCTAAATAATGCTTCTAAGTGGAGAGAAATAGCTGGATGGGATGTTTCTAGCAACTTCTAATTATTAGAAAGTTCTTTTTTTTTGAGCCAGAATCTCCTCTGTGTAATTTCTACCCATGGATGCTAATTGGGGTCACAGAATGATAGAGTGGAAAGAAGTTTTAGAAATAATCTTATATGAGTCTCAAAAAATTGAACCATACGTGGGAGCCAGGGCTCAAATCCCAATCTCCTGATTTCATGTTAAGTGTTCTCTCCATTGTACCATACTTCCTTTTCTTAAGCTTCTGCCCTTTACAACTACACAAAACTACTCTATCCCTCACATGACAACTCTTCAAATATTTGAAGACACTTCTCATATGTCCCCTTTGTCTTCTCTTCATCTAGCTTAAATAGCCCTGATTTCTTTCTTAATATGACCAGGTATCTCCACTTTTCATCAGTCATCTTTACTTGGACACAATTGTTCATAAATATGACTCATTAACTTGAGTTCTCAGAAGCCAGAAATCATATAAAGACAATTCTTCATGTAGTAAAGAGATAAGCATCTAGTAGTTTTACTAAATAATTTGTTTTATCATCTATTTTAAAAGAAAATAACATGAAGTAAATTTAGCTTCATAACTCAGGAAATTCAACAGAGCCAGAGGAAGCAGATGAATTGCACCAACAGTAATTACATGTCCTTTAAGACATATAAAAGTGGCATATAACCAGAGTATTTAAGGAGAATACAACTAATACCTCTTGCCAGTTGGCATAAGACTCTGAAAACTTGTTGCCTTTGGAAAGAATTGGTTTATCAGTAGAGAGAGGAACTGACTCAAGTAAACTCTTGGAACAGTGGAAATAAAACTGGCTTTAGGAGTTGGAAAGATCCAGGTTCACGTCCTCCCTCTGACACATAGTCTCTGTGTGACTGAGTCAAAGCCCTTAATCTCTCAGCTTCCCAAGCAAACCTAAGACTCTTCATTGCAGAGCAGTTGAGGATCTGCTTCTGCAGTTCTTTTCAACAGAGGTGTCAGAAACAAGACTGGTATCATTGTTAGAACCAGAATAAAATTGGGAAATGTTTAACAAAATACACAAAAAACACAATAAAACATAGATAACATCACAACTAAAAACTAAGTCAATATGCTCCTATACCAATGAAATCCCAGGTCCAAATCTAAAATAGTTTCTAAGGAATAGTGTACCTACTTTAGGTGATCATCAGCCAGGGATTAATCTCTTGTAATCAATATGCAAGCATTTATTAATTGATCACTATGATCAGAGATTGGGGATACAAAGACAAAAATCAAAGTCCCAGCCTTCTGGGAGGTATCCATAAATTTTTATTTACTCATGTCCCTCATAGGTTGTTTGTCAGTGGATTCACAAGTTGAGTGGGTGTTCCAGGAATGGCAGAAGTGATTATTGTATGTTTAGGTCTCTTCCCCCCACCCACACGGATACAGCCTGCCTGCTCTCTCTCTCTCTCTCTCTCTCTCTCTCTCTCTCTCTCTCTCTCTCACTCTC
>NW_025349820.1:0-3055 GCF_016433145.1 Gracilinanus agilis
ATCTGTTTCTGTTTCCTTTTCTCCCTCCCTTCCTCTCCTTTTCTGTCTCTCTCTTCTCTTGCTCTCTCTCTTTCTGTCTTTCTCCTTCCTTCCCTCCCTCTCTCCCTTTTATTGTCTCTGTCTCTCTTGCTCTCTGTGTCTCTCTTTCTCTCTCTTTCCCTCCCCCCATCCCTCTTTCAGCTACCATCTCTCCCTTCCTCCTCCCATGTCTCTCTCTGTCATTTGCATTCTTCACATACTTGTCCAGCCCCTGTCCCCCGGATAGCCCTCCCTTTGTTGCCTGGTCCCCAGCTTGTCCTCATTCAGTTCCTTTTGCTCTTTGCTCACTTGTCTCTCCCCTTCATTCCTTCAGAGAGATGAGATCTCAAAAAATCAAAGCCAGTGTGCTGTGGCTGCTGGCTAAGAAAGCAGGAGCAAGAATGGGGCTGCGAGCGAGTGTCAATGCCTTCCCCAATGGAAGGCTCAACTTTCTCTTCTTCTCTTCAGTTCAGTGACTCCAAATATCAGAGACCTCAGGGGGGATCCCAGGAGAGAGCTCCCCATCTTGGCCCCGATCTTACTCAGGACTCCCACTGGTGGGCTCTTTCTTCTCTCCAGAGACTCTTGGGCACCCCAAAGTTGGCAGTTGGAGATACAGCCTGAGGTCGGGCTTTCTCCTCATGGCTCCCAATAAAAAGAGCATGGGGGCTGCGGGAAGGCTCCTAAAGCCATCCCTGCTCCCACTAACCCTCTGTCCCACCCTGAGAGTTCGAGGTCCTAGCTGTTCCTTCTTCCTAGGCACATTCCTTCCTCCCAATGCTCATTCTTTTCCTTCTTTCCTTTTTGGCCGATGACACATAATAACACATTTACGAGGCTCATTCTTAATCCGCATGGGGCCAGTTTCCACCACCATGTCTCTTGTACCAGCTTCCAGAGGACATGTCCCTCTTTTCCTTCCTGGAATCTTGGTCTTCCTTCAAAGCTCTCTTTATGTCCCCCCTTCCCAGAACCCAGAGCATCTAGCCCTGCCCCCATTATGTTTTATATTTCTTTAGACATGGACTTCTTGTCTCTCCCAAAAGAATGGGAGCTCCTTGAGGGCAAGGACTTTGGCATTGTTGTCTTTGTATCTCCAGAGCCCAGAGAAGTTCCCAGCACACAGAGGGTCCTTCATAGACGCTTGTCGATTGGCCAATCTTGAGCTTTCCCATACACGCCTTGAGCATAGACCAGGGCTCATTTGATAACTCTTACTTAAGCTTCTGAATGTATTGAGAATAATCATGTGCCTTCACGACCTTCACCTAAAATCTCTGACACGACAGTGACGGGGGCTAACAAAGATCTCAATAAAGGGCAGATCAATCACTCAGCCCATCAATGGAGGAACTGAAGAAACCTTAGGAGAAGGAAACGTAGGCAAGTTTAAGGACCTCTGATGTCCCTGGCAGAGAGACCTTCTAGAGGAGTGTAGTCCCTCCACTAATACCAATCACCACCTTCTTTGAAACTTGAAATCCTAGAGAATTGTTTAAAACACCAAGAAGTTAAGAGACTTGACCAAGGTCACACATCTATAGGTCCGAGGTGGGACTCAAACTCATATCTTCTGGGATCTGAGGATTGCTCTCTCTTGGCTATACCTGGGCTGCCTCTAGGACAAATTTAGGGGCCTAGGAAAAATGGAAGCAAGACAGTCGTCTTGCAGGAGAAATCTTAGAATGGTCATTTCATTTTTTTTGGCAGGCAGTGCCTAGGCTACTACCAAGCATGCTGGGAGTCACTTTGAATTAGAGGGAAGCTGACTTCGATAAGTAAGCCAGGCCCACGTCTGCTTTTAATGTGAAAGAAAGTGAAGAGAAAAGCACATTGTAGCCACCCACGGCTGCTGCCCTGTGATGCCTCTGTGGATGGTGGCCCTTGTCACTCATCATTATGCCGTGAATGGAGACAGTTTAGCTTCCCTGATGACCTCTTTTCTGATTTCTTAACCATTCCTAATTAGAAGACAAAGCTTCTGCCCATGCCTTCCTTTCCCTGCTGTTGAAAATGTTGTTGCTACAGTAAATCCCGGGAGGCACGATCCTGGGGACGATGTCTCCCGGCATGTTTCCTTGTTGGAGAGAATCTGTAGCTTCTGAGCCTCTTCTGGAGCCGAAGAAGAAGAAAGGGAACACGGCCCAGGCCCAGGAGAATCGGCTGGGGAGCCCGTTCCCACTCCAGCTCGCTCTAACTAGCTCATGCCTTTAGTGCAGCTGACTCAACCTGAGCCTTAGTTTCCTCATCAATGAAATGAGAGGCCTGGGCCAGAGGATGTCCAAGGAACCTCCCCTCTCAAACGTTTGATGACTTTGCTGCATCTTTTCTGGAATTGTCTCACGAGATCGCCAAACATTATAGGTTGTTGTGAAGCGAGGACACTAAGAGGGAGAGTCATTTCTTCTTTTTTTACTCCTTACCTGTCGTTTTAGAATCAATCCTAAGTGTCAGTTCCAATGCAGAAGAGCAGTAAGGGCTGGGCAATGGGCATTAAGTGACTTGCCCAGGGTCACACCATTAGGAAGTGTCTGAGGTCAGATTTGAACCCAGGACCTCCTGTCTCTAGGCCTGGCTCTCAAACCACTAAGCCACCTACTTGTGCCCTCCAAGAAGATCTTCATGAGAACTGTCTGGGTATGCCAGTTTAAGTCAAAAGTAGAACTTGAACAAAGGTATTCCCGATCCCACAGCCAGCTATCCATAATCCTACAGCACCTCTTGTAAAAAAGAGATAATATATGTGTTTAAAGACTCACATATATGTAAGATATATATATAATTTCTGTGTATACATACATGTGTATCTTTCTTTACATCTATACATGTATATGTGTATAGATAGACTTCTGGCTTGGGAGTCAGAAAGTCCCAAGTTCTAGTCCAGCCTTTGAATCATGCTAGCTGTGTGATTGTGGGCATTTAACTTCTCAGTGACTGAAATAACTTGTTGGGATTTCATGCATCTCTCTCTCTCTCTTTCTCTCTCTCTCTCTCCATCCATCCATCTACCTATCCCTCCACCTACCCAGCCACC
>NW_025349821.1:0-2194 GCF_016433145.1 Gracilinanus agilis
GGGCAGCGGGGCGCGGCTCAGGGGGGCGCCGAGCCCTCGGGCTCCTTCCCGGGCTGGAAGAAGCGGCTGGACCCCCAGCAAGGGAGCCGTGGAGGCGACAGCAGCGGCGGCGGAGGTAGTAGTAGCGGTAGCTACCAGGCCTCACTCTGGCCCGAAGCTCAGCTGAAGTACTTCCGGTTGAGGGGGTGGAGAGTTAGGAAGGAGCTCGGCACCGGAACTTCTTTGGAGAGGGAGGGCGGGGGCCCGGAATGGGGTGGAGCCCGGTTTGGGGACGACCAGTTCCTAACGTCAGGAGCGAGGGCGGGAGCAGGGCCAGAGCAAGCCCTCCTGGGCTGGAGCTGGCTATTGGACGTCTCTAGGGATTCCCTGCCGCAGTCCTAGCCTCAGGGAGAATGTGCTGGGTAGTAGCCCACCCCCCACCCCTCACCCCCGCCTCACTGCGGCCTTTTGGGCTCCTCTGCCTACCGGGATTTGCCTCTTCCCTTGGATATCGAGCAATGGCTTGGGATCTGAGACTTAGACCTGAAAGGAGCCTTGGAGATCAAATAGTCCAGAGGTTCTTAACCAGGCGACTTGGACTTTATATTGATGGTTATTAATGGGAATTTATATGAACAATTATTTTTACGTATACGAATAATCATTAGTGCTGGTTTATATAATCAATTCTTATGTTAATTTATATTGGGATTTATTAATGTGAGCAATTATATTAATTTACATGAACAGTTATTAATACTGATTTATATTAACAATTACATTGATTTGCATTAATAATCATTGATGCTGGTTTGTATAATCAATTGTTGAATTAATGTTAATGCTAGCAATTATTTATATTCATTTGCAGTGTTGGTCATTAGGATTAATTTATAAGAGTAATTATTCATATTAATTTCATAATATGAACAAGTATTCATATTCATACACAGTTGTGGTTATAAATAATCATATTGGCAATTGTATCAATTTACACTAATTATTAATGTTGATTTATATGATCAATTATTAATGTACATTTATATTGATCATTATTAATATTAGCAGTTATTGATATTAATTTACATTGGTAGCCATTAATAGTACTTTATATTGACAATTATTTACATTGATTTATGTTACTCATTAATATCGACTTATGTAATCAATTGTCAATATTAATTACATGGGTAATTACTAAAATTAATAATTATATTAATTTATATTGATTTCATTATTTATTATAGTTTTATTTACTCTATGATCCTGTTTTTAAACATTTTTATGCCCTTATAAGTATACCAAGAAGGGGCTCATTGGTTTTACTAGACTGCTAAAGGGATCCATGTCCAAAAAAAGGGTTAAGAAACTTTTATCTAGTCCGACTTTTTTCATTTTACAGATGAGGATATTGAGGCCCAGAGAAGACAAAAGTCTTTCCCAAGGCCACACAGATAATGCCAGAAAACTTAGGTTCTGTCAATAATATTAACTCTTCATCTAGTCCCTAGGCTCATAGTTTTCAGGGAAATCTTTGTCTCCTTCAACCTTTCATCAGTATATTCATGATAGTACTAGGTCCTAACATTGAGACTTGCTCATTGTAAGCACTTGTGTTTTTAAAACTAAATTAGTCAATGAATATTTATCAAAAGGGCTTTGTTTTCCTTTCACAATGAGAAAGGAAGGAGGGAGAGAAGAGTTAGAGATAATATAGCCCCTTCCCCCCCAAAAAAATAGAATGAAAAGAGAGTCATTGATGCATCTTTTTTTAAATGCACAGAAGGCAAATCAAAAAGAATCTAAATTTTTAAAAAAAGTAAGCCACACATGAGATCTGCAGTTTCATGTACATGCCTCTTCTGTATATATATATGTATACATATATATTTGAATATGCACATTTATATATATATTACATAAATGCCCATTTTACTACATGTTTAAATTCAGAATAAATAAATCGAATCAGTTACCAAGTAGTGTTAAGCCTTCATAATGTCTCCCTAATTCCCCTTTCCTTCTGGTTCAAGGCCTTATCATCTCATATTAAATCGTTCCAACTTTAGAACCAGAAGGGTCTTCAGAAATCATGTAGTCCTACGTCCTATGCCACATTGAAGCATATGGGAGCTTGAAAGCTCTCTATCTTTCTGCCTCTGCCTCTCTCTCTCTCTCTCTCTCTCTCTCTCTCTCTCTCTCTCTCTCTCTCTCT
>NW_025349822.1:0-7259 GCF_016433145.1 Gracilinanus agilis
TCTCTCTCTCTCTCTCTCTCTCTCTCTCTCTCCACTCCTCTTCCTCTCTCTAATGTATTTGAAATGACACTGTTGACCAAACTGGCATAGTCATTGGAGATGAAGTTAAAGTTAGTATATCTAAACAGAAATTCTATCACATAATTAAACTTTGGTAGTATTAAAATTTATCAAATGGCATTGAAAACATTCTAACTGAACTTTATTCAGAAAGGAAAATTAGGCATGATGGTCACATCGGTAACCCCCAAGCTCCAAATTAAAATTTAAAAAATCACTCATTCACTATGAAAAATGAAGGCTCTGTCCTTTCCGTCCACTTCTAGTTCTCTGCTCTTGAACGGAATGGCCTCTGCAGGAGATAAGGCAGAACGTATCCAGTCGTTAGGGCTTGCATTGGACAGCAAAAAGGAAACATTCATCTTCCATTTCTATGACCCCCTCCATCGCGGCCATCGTGGGGGAGGAATGTGGGATCCGCTGTAATAGATTATCAGAGCATTCTTGCGGGACAGGATCTTCTTTCTCCATCCAGTTTCATTGTCGGATAACTGCAATGAGAAAATATGACATTGAGTAGGAAAAATAACACGAGTCACATCAACAAATGCAGCGACCTGCTCTGTGACAGACTTCTCTGGGGGGACTAGAGAGTGTGGATGGCACACTGTCTTTTTCCAGGAGTGGAAAGAGAGTCAGTAGGAAGGAGTTCAGGCAGAGCAGGTGGGAACTTAACTGACACTGGAAAAAATGTCTAGGAAACTGTCTAAATCTAGGAGGCAACAACCTCCAAAAAGCAGATCGCACAGATTCATAGAGAGAATGTGAGTCCTAGACGGGGGATTTCCCTGTTAGAGGAGAATCTCTCTACCAATGCATGTTGGCCACTAGGATATGGCAGTTTATAGTCTTAGAAGGTTCCCTACTGATTACATTCATAAATGCTTAAAATTGCACTTCAAAATTCTAACATTGACCAGGCAGAAGAAGAAAATGAAGTAAAGGAGCCCTGAATTTGGAACCAGAGAAGCTGAATCTAAGATCTTGCTTAAGCCAATAAATCAACCAACCAACCAACCAACCAACCAACCAACCAACTGACCAACCGACGAGCATTTTTCAGGCACTTAAAATGGGTCAGGCCCTGTGAGGGGTGCCAGAAACACTGATACCAAAAAAGATATAGTACTTGCCCACGAGGAGCTTACATTCTACATGCCAGTCATTTATCCTCTGTGGATCTTGGTTTTCTCGCCTACAAAATGAGAGGGGGTCCAGATTACCTGTAAAGTATGGAACTACACACATGTGAGCCTTCAGTCAGCACTAAGACATTTAATGGTCACTTTATTAGGTACCCACCAAGTGTCAGGCACTGCGCTAAGAGCATCAGATAAAAAAAAAAAAAAGGTGGGGGAAGACCGTCTGCATGCTCAAGAAGTTCACATCCTAACTGAAAAGATAACAGGCAAATGACTATGTACATACTTGACATATACAGAGTATTTGCAAGGGAATCCAAGAAGGGAAGACACTATGAGGACCTTTACTTGGTCACCCAACCCACCGATGGCCCCATCCAGTTGGTTAGGTATATCTGGTGTCAAACATCCGGATGAAAGAAATGGAAACTTCCCAATTTCTGAGCATTTCTGGTACAGCGGTCAAAGCACCCTGATGTTCTAGTGGATTTTTCCATGATGGAGATTATATGGGCACGTGTAGGACTGTCACCCTTCAGGCCAGAAGGAAGCCACGGATTCATACTCTGAAACAAAGATTTACTCTTGCAACTGCAAAGTTGGCAACTTAGACAGGCCCATCTCCCCCAGCACTGATGTGATTCATCTGTGTCCTTGCATCTCAGCATCTACCGTATGTTGCACCTTGCCCAGTGGAGGAGATTTATCCGTGTTTGCTGACTGTTTGGCTGACTGATTAAATTCCTCAAGAGCTGTTGGGTTCTATGGACTGTCCAGTGGGAGGGTGGGGTGGAGAGGGGGTATGCAAGGAAGAAATACAGCAAGAGAGCGGCCTCTCTCCGCCATCGAGACTCAGTGATGTCGAAAGCACGTTTCAGCATACTCTAATCGCTGCTGACTAATGAAAGTCCAGTGCCTTTGGATGTCAGGGAAGTTGTATGGAGCCATCATTAAACAGCCAACACGAAGTACACACTTGGATGAACTCCGCTAATCCCGACTCTTAGGGAATGGGTGTAACCTTTCTGGTGAAGAAGCCTTGAAATCGGGGTGAGGGAGCAGGAGGCAATGACTTCTGCAGAGCAGGAGAGTGAGGGAGTATTGAAAGCAGATCATGTTACTAATTCTGGCCCATAAAATCTTGGCAAACTTTTTCTTTAAGTGAAAATTCGAAGTCGGAGCATGCATTCCGTGTTGTGAGTTCTGCATAGCTTTCGTTCTTTTGTGCATGAAAAATATCTCAATCATTTTTTCAAAGGATTGACTGGAGTATTGAAGGAACAGGGACTGGATCTATAATTTCATCGGCATAGGGAATTCTCAGGTGAAGAAGCTCCTTCTACCAAGATAGGCAGGCAACTTCTCCGCAACATCTACCGATGCATTGAAAGGCCAAAGTCATCAAGAGTACCATGGACATTTTAAAAAATGGGGAAACGGGTAGGAGAAGGAGATATGTTTGTTAGGGGGAGGGAATCATCACGATGAATTTTTACTATCTTTTCTTGATGTTTTTCCAAGATAAAGTCTCAAGGAGCAAGTATTTGTTCAGTTGTAAAACACACAAACACATAAAAATCTCAAATAACACAGAGCTGGAGATGAGAGGCTGCCAAGGCTCCAGCCACGGGCAGCTTCCCGGAATAATCCTCTCTTCTACCTTTATCCCGAGGATCACCCTGGCCAGAACAAAGGCTGCCCCAAACAGGTGACTCGGGGTCTAGGATCAGAGGATCAAGGGCTTAGAGCTGGAAGGGACTCGAGAGCTTGTCTAATCCAAGCCCCTCGTTTTATAGAGGAAGAAACCAAGACCCAGAGAGGTCAAAGGTCTTGTCCAACCTCAAACATCTAGTAAGTGACAGAGTTGGGATTTGATTCTATTGTTCCAATTCCCCAAAACACAGGTTGGACAGCACCACACCACTTGTCCTAATTCAATCTGTGAGACTGTTGATTTAGTATTTGAAGGGACCTTCGATGCCCTCAAGGGAGCCATCAATGAGCCAATAGTTATCAAGTACCCACTGCTTGCCAGCAAGTGCTTTGGGCGCCCGAGACACAAATGCAGACTAAAACAAGCACCACTCACTCAAGTCTAATGGGGGAGATAAGTCCAAAGAGAAGACTAAATAGAATTAATTAATGTACGTTATATGCACAGAATAAAGACAAACTCACCCATGCAGGGCTTCTTTGATTTCTTCATCTCCTTTCCTCCTCATATCCAACCAACCCTTAGATCTTGGCGTTTTTTTTTAATCTACCTACCAGCCCCCATTCTTCCACATCTGGCCACCATTCTGCTTCAAGGTTTCCTTCCTTTTCACTTGTGCTATTGAAAGGGCCTCCTTTTGGTCTCCCTGACTCAAGTTTTCCCCCTTTCCAATCCATCTTCCACACAGGTGCCAGAACAATTTTCCTAAAACCCAAGTCTGTCTCTCTCAGGCTCAGTACATTCCAGTGGCTTCCCATGATCTCGAAGATCAAATACTGAGAGTGTGTCGAGGCCTTCCCAACCTGGTCTCAAACCACCTTTCCAGCTTTAATTCATATTCTTCTTCTTCAGGCACGCTAAAGTCTATGCAAACTATCCTTCCAGCTGTTCTTCAAAGACAGCATGGCACCGCCTATCTCCATGCCTTTGCACTAGCTCTGCCCCATTGCCTGGAATTCCTTCCCTCTTCACCTCTATCTCTCGGATGCTATTGCTTCCTGTAAAGTAAGGCTGAGTCCACTCTCTGCCGGTGTCTTTCCTGGCACTGGCTTCCAGTGTATTTGGATTTTTTTTACAAACTTATATATTTGTATACATTTTTTTACATACTTATATATGCATGCCATCTTCTCTGCTTAGACTATAAGCTCGTCAACACCAGGGGCTGTGTTTCCTTTTATATCTATGTCTGTAAGGCCCAGCCCAGGACCTGGAACACAGTAAGCAGTAAATAGATTCTTGGTGATTAATTAACTTTATTCAGTTCTCTTATTCTGCGTGGGTAAGTGAGGCAACGGAGGCCCCAAAGTGCATAGTGACTTCAATTCAACCAGCATTTATTCAATTCCTTCTAGGCCCAGAGATCCTGAGCTAAGCACTGGGGATCGAAAAGACAAAGAGACAGCCCTTGTCCTAGAGGACTTTATATTCTAGTGGAAGGATACAACAAAGAAATAGGAGACCTACTTGGGAGGATCTGTGACTTTGGGGATGAGTTCAGTTTCCTCATCTGTAAAATGAGGGAGATGGGATAGATAGTGTCCAACGGTCCCTTCCAGATCTCTAGGATGCTGTGACTTCCACTTGAAGCCATTTAAAGTCCATGGGAGCTGGGACATGTTTTTAAATGTTCTATGCCTCAGTTTCCTCATCTGAAAAATGAGGTCATTGAGTTAGACGGTTTCCAATGTCTCTTCCATTTCTCCATCTGTGATCCTCTGACCCAGGTTTTAATCCCAGTTCTGCCATTTTTACCTTGGTGACATTTGTTAAACAACAGACTCAGTCATTTAAACTCTCTAAACCTCAGTTTTCTCATCTGCAAAACGAGGGGGTTGGATGAGATGATTCCTGAGCCGGCTTTTAGTTCTAAATTTAAAATCCTATGATGAAACAGGATACGCCAGCTATTCCTCAAAGGAGGCTCATATATTTTTTATATGGGTTTTGTTGTCTAGTCTGACCAGGTGGTGTGAATTTCATTCCTTTTCTCTATCTTTCTTTTCCGAACCACAATTTAAATTCATCCACTTGAAGACACGGCAAGAGAAGCGACCGTACGGCAAGTTCCCTAGTTGAGGAGGCTACAAAAAGGGTGGCAGCACACAGATATCCTTTCTGATTGTTTTTTCTCGAGAATAAAGACACCTGCCCAATGCTCGCTGTCTTCTCCGGCCCCTCCGTGCCAGTTATAGTGATTTGCAGAAACAGACTGGGAGAAAGGGCCCTTTGGTAAACACAAAGGGGGTAGACGGGAAACTGTTTAATAACAGTAGTAAAAAGTGGGCTATTTTTGACATCTGGGTTAATGTCCATTATGTCCCATATGCTTTCCAAATGTGTGTAGCCTGCCCCCAGATACAAAAACAGATACCCATTCACAGAGGCGGTGGCGGCCAGCCCCCCGCCTAACTGATTGCACATGGTGCCGACATGAGCGCAGGCTGGCCACTGATAGGGTAATTAACAAAGGCCTGCCCCAGGACGGACTGCTATTTCTGAGGAAATGGTGATTTTGCAAAGCTCTTCCATCAGGAGGCTTCAGGCAGAGGAAAACCCAATAGGGCCATTTCTATTCTTAAAAAATCTATAACCCGACATCTGTGTTATTACTTAGCATCTTTTAAATGTGGCCTGAATGGATTTCCAGTCTCCTCATGAAGATTTATTTATTATTATTTTGATCAAAGTAGCAACAAATTACGTTAAATCGTTTAATTTTCTTGTGAGGACCCGCCACCTTGAAGGTATAATTCAAAAATATGAGTGGAAAGCAATCATTTTCCCCCGAAAGCGGTCGTCTCCCATTGGAGGACACCCGAGAACCTAAGTGTGATTCCAGGGGGTCAGAGGGGCCTGCAGGTTCTGGAGGGGCTGTTGACTCAGCTCCCATGATGGGTGCCATTTGATATTTGCCTTCTCTTGGAGGGAGATGGCAGTGAAGAAGATGTGACTCACGGTTTTGTTGGTGAGGAAACTGAGTCAAAGAGAGGTAAAGGGATTTCACCAGAGTCACCTAAGCAGTCATTACCAGAGTCGGGTTGCACACCCAAGTCATTTGGTTCTAGGCCCTCTGCTATCCCTCTAGCACCCTGCAGCCTAATGGGAGAGATGCTAAGTCATACATCCCCATGTAGCCGAGGAGTCATCATGAAGGCCGTTTGGCCATATCTAACTAGGCTGCGATGTTGTCTCTCCTAAAATTCGAACAAATTCAGGACGTCTGCGTGGAACCGTCCGCAAGCTGCCATGTAGGCCTGGTCCACTCCTGCTCTCTCCAAAAACCCTCTAATGATACCTAACCATTCAGGCTGTGTGGAACATCCATAGGCTGTCCCAGTGGCCAGTTTTCTCCCAACCTGGACCTCTGGGCCAGTGGGCATGAGGTAGCACAGACTGGTGGTTTTCCTCCTTCCTCCACAGGAGAAGCCATCGGCTAATTTCCATCCTCAATTCTGAAGCCCACAAAATCAACATTACTTGGTGCTCGCGTGGGCATTTCTTGCCAATGTAGACTGCTCTGGACTGCACAAAAATAGGGCTGGGTGGAATTGCCCCAAAATAGCCTTCTTTAAGTGAAGAGATGACCTCCAACGCCTTTGTTCTCAGACACAGTCCAAGGGTAAATACCAGCTTCCTTGTCAGTACATCTGCATATGTGTGAAGAAGCACAGATGGATGTGCCTATGTGTACCATGAGGGTGGGGAACTCCCAACGTGAAAATTCCTTCCTCCTTTGTGTCTGTAAGTTGAGTTGCATAGGTCAATCAGTCAGTCAATAAACATTTATTTCATTTTTACTATGGGCTAGACCCTGATCTGAGGACTAGGGCTACACGGGAAGACATAAGACCGTCCCTGCCCTCAAGGAACTCACAGTCGAATAGGGGAGACAACAGGCAAACAAAGTATGTACAAACCAGCTACAAGGATAAATAAAAAGAATAAACAGAGGATCAGAGGCTTGCCATGGCCACAGCTAGCATGTGTCACAGGCAATAACTACGAATGAGAAACTAGTGTAGAGAGCATCATTTTATAGAGGAAAAAACAGTAGCTCTGGAGTCATGTAACAAATAAAAAGATCTTCTGGAGGCTCATTGCCAGTTATAAGCATTTATTAATAAAAAAGAAGGAAAAAGAGATAGAGATAGAGAAAGAGAGAGACAGAGAGAGACAGAGAGACAGAGAGAGAGAGAGAGAGAGAGAGACAGAGAGAGAGAGAGACAGAGAGAAAGAGAGAGAGACAGAGAGAGACAGAGAGACAGAGAGAGATAGAGATAGAGAAAGAGAGAGAGAGACAGACAGAAACAGAGAGAGAGAGAGAGAGAGAGAGAGAGAGA
>NW_025349823.1:0-2561 GCF_016433145.1 Gracilinanus agilis
GTTCTGTTATATTTATTTTATATATATATATATATGTATATATATACATATATATATATGTAATACCTCCATGATTAAGATCAATGTGGAGTAGAAAGTGAGCTCAATGAGTTCCAGGAGTTTTACTATAGTTTGTAAATCCCTGGGGCTTAGCACTAAGGCTTCTGCATAACAATAGCTATAAAAAGTTTGATGGATGATTAAGAATAGTTTATAATTTTAGATCATATAATACATATTAGAAATGAAACTTAGTTGTCTGACATTGGGGAGGTCAATTGAGTTCTTTGAGGTTTAGTTTCTTCATGGGTGTAAAATTGGGGTAATTGTTTTATTACTCACCTCAGAGTGATCCTCCAAGGCATATTTATATCTATAACTATATCTATAAATATATCTATCAGCATTATGGAAAGCTGCTTCCTGGTAGCAGTTTAGTTTTCTAGGGTAAATATTTGACCTTAATAAATTTCCAGGACTCTATAGAGAACACTGTTAATTACTAACATTTTGCTCCATTTGAATAGAACAGTGGAATATATTCTTTCCCTATCTATGTTGGGTACAACATTTGTGTTTTGTGTAGCTAAAGTGTACTATGTCCCATAGGGTTTCGCATACTCAGGCTAAACCTAGGAATTATTATTCAGTCTATAGCAATGTGTGTGTGTGTGGGAGGAGTGGAGGGGTTGGAGGTGGTAATGATGGCAGAAATAATTCAGTCAGTTTTTGTCCAAAGGGTAGAGTATGAGGGCAGCTGCATGGCTCAGTGGATTGAGAGCCAGGCCTAAAGACTGGAGGTTCTAGATTCAAATCTGGTCTTAGACACTTCCTAACTGTGTGACACTGAGCTTAACCCCCATTGGCTAACCCTTACTGCCACTCTTCCACATTAGAACCAATATTCTAAGAGGGAAGGTAAGGGTTTAATAAAACAAACAAACAAACAAACAAACAAAGTAGAGTATAATCCATTCAAATCCATTATGAAAAGAAAGCATTTTATATTTATTTGTCCTGATGACCCCCAAGGGACTCAAAGACAAAAAGGAAAAGATCTTTGCCCTCTCCAACATTATATTCTGATGGAGAGACATTATATATTCAAAATGAGAACACAATAATTTGGTGCATTATGTGGTGATCAAAAGAGGCTTCTTATAGAAGGTAAAGCTTGAGCTAGACAGAAAGGAGAAATGAGGACAAGGTACATCCTAGTAATAAGGGATGGTCTATCTGGAAGATAAGAAGATGAGAAACTAAGTGTCTTGTGGAAAACAATAAGTAAGTCTACATCTGGATCCTATTATAAACTAGAAAGCACTGAACAAATGTAAACTATAGTTTTTATTGTTATTTTAATTATTATATGCATTACTCTTGGGAAAAAAATCTGCATTTAGCTTTTTAAAAATGTATATCATCCTAAACATTAGATATTTTATTAACTAAATTTTATTAATTAAATTTGATGCAACTTGTTCTAGTGCAAATAGTATTGACAGATTAAGTCATAAAGTTCTTGACCCAAATCCAGACTGCAACATTTACTATTTGTGTGACCAAAGACTAGTCACTTAAGCACTCAGAGCAATTTTCCTAAGACTTATTTGCTAAATTATAGCCACTTAAGAGAGGGAGTTCTCTAATACTGAAATCTGGAGTCCTTCTGGTAAGCATGTACTAACAACTTTATTTCCAGATAATCTCATTACTGATTCCCCTGGTCTTAGAACAAAGAACCCAAAAGACTGAATTGAATTATAAATAGTCTTTCCTAGTTTACAACAAATACCTCTTTGCATAGGGACTGAATTTGAAAGAAGACAACCAAATCTGAATACCCAGAGACCTTGACCTCTAGCTACTTCAACTTTTAAAAGCTTTTGTGATCTAGGCCAAGTTAATCTACCTCCCCTTTTTCAAAAGACTACTAAAGAGAGCCCATGGGTGTCTCAGTGGTTTGAGAGCCAAGGCTAGATACTTCCTAGCTCTGTGACTCTAGGCAAGTCATTTAACTCCCTTTGAGTAGCCTTACAACTCTTCTGCCTTGGAAACTATACCAAGCATTGATTCTAAGATGGAAGGTAAGGATTAAAAACACAAGACTGTTTAAGCATACCGCTTTCTGTAGTTCTGGAGAAGTCTCAGTATTATGGGCCCATGGGTATGGCTAGGTGTGATTTTGTCAAGTATAATCTCCTTGCCCTGATTAAAGACCACAATTTTAATATTCTTTGGTAGTTCTGTATTTTTCAGGTCAATAGTGTTTCATTAAAAACAAACTCTTGTTTGTGCTAACAGGAATGCCATTTTAGAAAGTGATAATGTGACTATGCAGTGGCCCATCTGGATAGTAATGAAACTGTTTCTACACTTGAATTTTGTAACACAGAACAGAATAGTAAGAGCATATTTCTTAATCGTTTTATCATTTTTCAGATTCTTGGAAGTGACTGAATTTACCCCTACTGCTGCTGTTGCTCATACTAGAAAAAGACAAAGACCAAGAGGCAGAGAAAGGAAGAAAGAAAGAAAGAAAGAAAGAAAGAAAGAAAGAA
>NW_025349824.1:0-1437 GCF_016433145.1 Gracilinanus agilis
GGGAGGGAGGGAGCTAAAATTGGAAGAGAAGTCAGTAGTTGAAATGGAAAAAAAACTTTCTAGCAAATATCTGTTAAAGGTCAGATATCCAAAATACATGGAAAACCAATACAAATATGTAAGGATGCAATTCACTCCCTAATAGATTTTTAGAGAATGTATATAATCAGGCAGTTTTCAAAAAAGAAATTGAAACTATCAACAACCATATGAAAATGCATCAAATCACTAGTACCATTAGACTGAGAAAGATGACAAGAGCATATTAAGTGTTTAAGGAGCTGTGAGATTGCAAGCACATTAATACACTGTTGGCAGAGCTGTGAATTGCTTCCACCATTCTAGAAAGCAATTTGGAATTATGGTTTTAAAATTACTAAAATATGGACCTAGTGATGCCAATACTATTACTAGGAATATACCCCAAGGAAATCAATGGTCCCTCTGACTCCAGATACTATCAAACACACACACACACACACACACACACACACACACACACATATGTGTGTGTGGGTTTATAGAATAATAATAGCTAACATTTATATGGCCCTTATAATGTATCAGACACTGCTAAATTATAGTATATGATGTAATGCATTATATCATATAAACAATGAATATGAAGAATTTAGAGAAACGAGAGAAGAGCCATGACAATTAATACAAAGTGAAATAAACAGAGTGATTGATTAGGGGAACAATTTATACAATGGTCCCAATAACATCATGAAATACTTCAGTCCTCTGATCAGTGTAGTCAGTATACAATCATGACTTCATAGAACTGACTGATCATAAAGCACACCTGATTATCAGCAGAGGGTTAAGGACTTGGATGTTGAATGAGGGATGCATTTTAAAATGTTTTTATGTGTTAGCTTATTTTTGCTGAGCTACACTTATTTCTTATATAGAAGGATTTTATCAGGGTTGGGGCCAGGGAAGAGTCAATGGAAACTCACTTTTTCTTTGCTCTGATTTTGTGTGTGTGGTCTTTTCCCTTTGTTTGTTTCCCCAGGAACTAGCACAATTATTTACATACATAAGGATCTTAATCACTATAGAATTTAATTGAACTCTTAGAGTTGAGGAATTAAGAAGTGATTTTCCTCAAATACATTTATTTTGAAAACATAGACTTGGCTAAGATTTGAAGGAATCATAAGATTATATGATCATAGACCTGTCACAAAAATAAAAAAAAATCTAAGAGTCCATCCAGTCCAACCCATTCATTTTACTGATAAGGAAAATAAAGTCTATGAAGGCATTTGTTAAAAGTTCATGTGGGTAACAAATATAACAAGTAAGGCAACAAAGGAAAGGAAGAAAGGAAGAAAGAAAGAAAGAAAGAAAGAAAGAAAGAAAGAAAGAAAGAAAGAAAGAAAGAAAGAAAGAAAGAAAGAAAGAAAGAAAGAAAGAAAGAAGGAAAGG
>NW_025349825.1:0-1901 GCF_016433145.1 Gracilinanus agilis
TTCTTCTTCTTTCTTCTTCTTTCTTCTTCTCTTCCTCCTGATTCCATGGCTTTCTTTAAGTTCTAACTAAAATCTGACCCATAAGAAGTCTTTCCAAACTTCACTTAAAGCTAATACTATCCCTCTGAAATTAGTCTTCCTGACTTCAGGCCAGGCACTCTATCCATGGCAGCACCTGGCTGACCATATTTCTAAGAGACAATCACCTAAATCTAAGTCTCCTCCTCTTATGCCTTCTCTATACATTACTCACAATGTCAAGACACAGGCATATTCCTTGGAAATATAGCACACTAATTACTTTATTTTCTACTTATTCCATAATTACTTTCTACTGCTTTAATTTTCATGAGAATTTTCTATATGACAATAAACCTTAGGGGATTTTTGGACTGCTTTATTCATTTGTATATTCTTATCTAAATAATAATAGAATTGAGAAGGTGGGAATAACTTACAACATGCTGACTTCCAAGTGAGAAAAAAGCCAGTGAAAATGTCTGGGGGAACCATGTTTGTTTTTTCAAGTCTAAGAAATTGGATTGAATTGCACCAGATATAAACTATCCACTCATTATCAGGCCTGAATACAACAGTAGCGTCTTATTATTATATCTACCCCTCCCATTCCCTAAGGATTAGCTGTAATAAACAATTTTGGCTCATAAACAATTTTAGCTGAGTATAGCAGGGGAAGGATACTGGGATGTGAAAAATTGCTGCTGTGGAAGTTACTTCTGGGGGTGGGGTGGGGTAGTATGGCAGGGTAAGCTACGTGAGAGTTCACCTGGGTTATGGGCACACTAGAGGACAAAATACTACCATCTGGTAGTTTCTAATTTCACTTAATTATTCCTGCTAACTAGGTGCTAAGCTCAGATGTTTCTATCCTTCAGAAGACACTGAGAACTTTCATTTCATTCTCTAAAATTTAACACCCTGGAAAAAAGCTCCAGTCACCCAACCCTATGGTTCTGCCTCATCCATATGCCCACTTTCTTAATTGTCATCAGGCCATGTAACAGCTTAATATTTCCAAAAATTCTCTAAAGATGAGACCTGAGTCCTACAGAAAGATCTGAGTCTTCTGCCCAAAGAGTTTGGCACAAGTAAATTTAATTCATACTAATCTCACAAATCAATGGAAAATGTGAAGACATGGAAATTTACATATCATTATAAAAGGTACAACTAAAAGTATTGACTAGGTATGATTTCAATGACTTTTTTTAATCATTTAGCAATTTGGTGTCAAAATATACCAATCAGCTTCTCCAAAGGAGGATGAAAAAATTCCAACAAGTAAAGCAAGATGTGTTGGCTATCCTAGCAATTCTATTCCTTTGAGTCTTGAAAATGTTCATCTTCTGTGATTAAGATGTAATAGGCAAAGATCCTAAAAGTTCTTTCTGCCTTTGAAAATAGTGTAGGGGTTGTTTGTGATATTAAATTCAAAATCCAACGTTACAGTTAGGAATGGCTAGTCAACATCATTTAGCGGAAATAGTGCACTTAGTAAATGTTTGGGAGTGTTTTGGATTGCTAATGGACTTTATGACATGTTAAATTGATTGATCAGACTACAGAAAGGATATTTGCTTCCTAAAAAAAGTGAGAGAGCTTTCTTTGGTTTAATAAAGAGGATAGTGTTGTAAAGAATACTGAATCAGGAAAGGACTAGGTTCCAAGCCTCAGTCTTCCCCATACTACCGATGTGACCTAAGATAAGGTATTTACCCTCTATGGGCTTCACTTTTTCTTATCTATAAAATGAGGAGGCAGTATCTGATCCTACAGTCTCTTATAATCAAATATAAATAAAATATCTGTGGGTTTAGATACTGGAAGAAGAGAAAAAAGAAAGAAAGAAAGAAAGAAAGAAAGAAAGAAAGAAAGAAAGA
>NW_025349826.1:0-1345 GCF_016433145.1 Gracilinanus agilis
GAAGGAAGGAAGGAAGGAAAAGAAGAGCTGTCATCTTGACATTATAGTCCTTCCCAGCTTAGCATCTTCCTAACTTTCTAGCTTCTTATACTTTCCTCCCTTCCACCTGCTCTATAATCCAGTGACACTATCCTTCTTGCTCGTCCTTGAATGAGTGGCTCCATTTTGTGACTCTTGTGACTCACTGGCTGTCCTCCAAGCCTGGAATTCTCCCCCTCCTCATCTCAGACTTCTGACCTCTCTGGCTTCCTTCAGGTCTCAGCAAAAATCCTGTCCCCTGTGAGAAGCTTCTCCCAATACCCCTTAGTGCTAGTGCCTTCCCTTTGAGATTACCTCTTCTTTTCCCTGTGTACATAGTAGTTTGCATGTTGTCTAATAGTAATAGTCTATGGGGCAGCTGGGTGACTCAGTGGATGGAGAGCCAGACCTAGAGACAGGAGGTCCTAGGTTAAAATCCAGCCTCAGACACTTCCCAGCTGTGTGACCCTGGGCAAGTCACTTAACCCCCATTGCCCAGCCTTTACCATTCTTCTGCCTTGGAACCAATACACAGTATTGATTCTAAGACAGGTGAGGGATTAAAAATAATGATAATTAACAAATATTTATAAAGCATTACTCTGTGGCAGTCAATGTGCTAAATTCTTTACAGTTATTTCATTTGATCCTCACAACTCTGAGAAGAGGGTGATAGTACTGTCTCCATTTTACAGATGAGGAAACTGAGACAAACATTAAATAACTTGTGCAGGGTCACATAACAGTGGGTATCCACAACCACATTTGAACTCAAGTCTTCCTGACTCCAGCACTCTATCTTCTGTGCCATCTAACTAATCCTCCATTAGAATAGAAGCTCCTTGAGGACAGGGACTATCTTTTGCCTTTCTTCCCCCCCCCCTTCTCTTCTTTTCCTTCTTTTCTTAAAAAACCCTTTACCTTCTGTCTTAGAATTGATACCAAGTATCAGTTTCAAGGTAGAAGAGCACTAAGGGCCAGGCAATTGAGATGAAGTGACTTGCCCAGAGTCACACAGCTAGGAAGTATCCAAGATCAGATTTGAACCCAGGACCTTCCCCTCTTCAGGCCTGGCTCTCTGTTTGCTGATCCACTTAGCTGCCATGTTGCCTTTCCTGTTCTTGGCACTTAGCAGGATACCTGGCATACAGTAACGAATAAATGTTTGTTGACTGACTATGACCATCCTCTCAGGTGGTTATAGAATCCATAATTCTGAGAAATCCCCACATTTATCAGTCATTCAGAATTTCCTCTACAACCTGGACCAAATCATCTTTTTGTCAGGGCCTCAGTTTCCCCATGTGTAATATATAATATATTATAT
>NW_025349827.1:0-1532 GCF_016433145.1 Gracilinanus agilis
ACTTAATTTTTAATTTAATTTTTTAATGAACAACCAGAAAAATTGCCGACAATATAAGAAGTAAAATCTTGCATGAAATCTTTAACCTATAACAAAGAACAAAAAACATTAACAAACAAAAAGCAAGCATAAAGTTGTTCAACTCTAGCTTTTTGTTATTGTTAGTTCTTCAAAACTCACTTACTGGAGATATTGTAGAGAAGGTTACTCTTTAGGTATCGATTGGACTTGGGGCAGCAAAGTGGCAAAGTGGATAAAGTCTTGGGCCTGGAGTCATGAAGACTCATCTTCATGAGTTCAAATCTAGCTTCCCATAGTTACTAGTTGTATGTTCCTTGGTGAGTCACTTAACCCTGGTTATCTCAGTTCCCTCATCTGTAAAAATGAGATGGAAGAGGAAATGGCAAGCCACTCCAGTAACTTTGCCAAGAAAATTATAAGAGAGTGAGACACAACTGAAAATAACTAAACAAACAACAATCATCAATTAGACTAGATAAGTCCTTAAAATTCTATGATTCTATGAAGTTGGTATAGGCAGAATTATAAATCTGTATAACATCAAATCTTCTCTGATTTCCTTAATTATTTTAGTTATGAGAATAAAATAATTTTTCATAGGTTGAGTCTACCTTTATGAAAACTCTTACAGAATTTGGCCTTGATCATTGCTCCCTTTCTTCACTGTTCCTGCCCTCTAAATCTCTGTCCCTTTTGACTTCCTCCCTATTGAATCCTTTAACCCCAAGATGCTCTTAGTAGAAGCCTCAGGGAAAAGACCAGACCTCATCTAAGCCCTGTTCTCCAGCAGGTTACAAATTCTTCTGATGAGTGGACCATCTCAGGCATTCCAGCTAACCAACACCACCTGACACTGACCAGATTGGATCCTGGAAGCTTGTATGAAGTTGAAATGGCAGCTTACAACTGTGCTGGGGAGGGACAGACTGCCATGGTCACGTTTCGAACTGGTAACAATTATATGCTACCTCATGGGCTTTGGGGCATCATCTCTAGGGACTACTTTCCCTGGGTGAGAAAGGAATTTCTCCTTACCCTCTTTCCTAATGAAAAGCTCAGCATTTATCTTTTGGTATTATTGGCATTTCCATTTGTTGTAAAACCTCCTGCAATCTGTGGTGGTGATTATTATTTGCTGTCTTTATATGCTTTCCATGATGTTTTGCCCAGGCAGATGGAGGTCCCTTATTTCCATTCTTGGTTTTGTGACTTTTTACAGTACCCTGAGTCTGATTGTCCTTCCTCTCTAACACAAAGGGACAGTAGTATTATATTAGAGATAAAGCAGAGTCATGCTTTAAAACCTTAATTCCTTCAACAATAATTTGTTTAACTCTTACTACGAAGGTATATATGGCATTCTATGCCAGATGCTAGGGATACAAAGACAAAAACAAGAGACCCTGCCCTCAAAGAACTTAATCTATTGGGGAGAAATAGCATATATACAAAGGTTAGTAAATAGTAGACACACACATATGTTTGTGTGTATATATATATATATATACATA
>NW_025349828.1:0-2847 GCF_016433145.1 Gracilinanus agilis
ATATATATATGTATACAAAAGTATATGTATATACACATATACCTAGTTTTGTACGTTGGGAGAGGAATAGAGAAAGAGAGAAAATGATAAAGAGAGACAGAGAGATAGAGGCTTTAAAGTAAAAGGCTTTACAAAATGGGATTTTTGAATCTATTAAATGTGATGGGAGAGGTAGTCTCTCTGGTGCCATACTCTCAACTTGAATTCACATTTAAGTTTTGAAATTTCCAAAGTATGGCAGACTATTCTCACTCCCAAAACTGAAATGCAGATAATCATGAGTGTCTACAGTTCTAAAGTTGTAGTTTCTGAGCCTTGTTTGGTCACAAGTGGTTCTACTATCTGAAGCTGTCTTCTACCATTTTTGTCTATTTGTCCTTAGGGTTTTACTCTTTCAGTTGTGTTTGTTGCTGTCCCCTCTCTGCTTGACTCCTCACGGCATTTACCTCTGACCATTGATAAATGTCTAATGGAACATCTCTCTCTTCCAAATTCATGAAGCTAACTGCACTAAAATACACATTTACCTAAGAAAATGAAAGAATGAACACAAAATAAAAGTAGTCCAACCTGCTTTCATAGACAGGACATTTTGCTTGATGTGATGACATTTGGCTGTGGTTTCCATTATCTTTCTAATTTGATTCCTGGGAAGCAATTCAGCACTGCTCTCCATTTATAAAGAAAGAAAGAGAAAGAGAGGTAGAAGGACAAGGTGATGATTTAGTTGGTTTATTTGTTTTGTCATGATCTTTTAGTATATTACCAAAAAGCTACAGGATTAAAACCACTTACATCTTGGCAAAGGATCTGATATTTTCAAAATGATTAGATACTAGCCTGTTAACACAATTCTATTGATATATTTAGAGAATACTACTGCATGTGGATATATCATGACTCAAAAAAATTAAGACAGAAAAAGAATTGGTAATTTTTTTCATTTAATTGGAAAAAATCTCCAGGATTATGCAATTTATTTAAGAAAGCATTTTAAGAATGTTAAAATATGCTAGTTATGTAAGATAAATAAAAAATGCTTGGAAATATGATTCAAAGTTTCCTTTTTAAAAATAGATTAAATGGCCAATTCAAAAGACCAAAAGGCAAGGCACTCTAGCATTCATTAAGATATAAAAAGTTAACTAAAAATTGAAGCTATCTCTGGGAGTTAAGTCATGAAACATATGTCACTACCTTAAAATATCATCTGGTTTTACTTAAAATTTATGTAACATCCTTTTTCAATTTTTAAAATGTTTAACACTTGTCAAAATTGTTCTGTACCAGAAATAAAAATATCAGCAATGTAGGACAACCAATGTGCAATCTGCATTTGAGACCCTGAAGACATCTTCCATTAAGCTACCTGTGGAACATTTTAATATTATAATCTATGATTCTGTACAATAGAATAGGCCCAGGAACCTAATCATCTAAGTGAGCACTGTTGATTGACCCCTTCTTAGTAGTGTACTCTGGTATTGTTGAATTCCTGATTTCTAAAAGGAACACACATTCCTCTTTATGTAGGAGTGATATTTTTATAAAGGATAGTGATCAGTTTCTACTTTGAATGTTTTGACATTTATTTATTTTTCCGGAAATTATATTAGATAATGCAAATAACCATCTCTTCGATATGCATTCAATATGAATCCTAGAATCTGTGCCAAATAAATTAAACTATGAAGATAAGAGAATATAGAAACCAGAAAGAATGCTAACAACATGATTTTGAGCTTTCAGGGTGATTTTTTTTTTTATAATTTGGCATTACAAAGAATGTCAATAAAAGAAGGAAAGGGAAGTTGTCCAGTTCAGTGGCTTCAAATTCAAATAGAAATTGATTCCTGCAAGCCTCATATTCTCTTAGGAATCCTAGAATTATCAATATCTATAAGATTTTTTTAGGCATCTCCCAATTACATTTTAATCTGATTCAGCCTAAATTTAGGAGGGGCCACTTAGGTATTTGAGACCTCTGGAATTCATCAATATGATAGGAATACTGCTCACACTTCACCCACAATAAAAACGTATGAATTACATTCTGTATAGGCCCAAGAAATGTAAAGTAACTCTGAGGACAACAGGACAGACACGCACAACATAGATAAAAATTGGAGATTTCACAATGATGACATTTTCCATATTGATGTTACTTTATATGTCTTGTGAATGGAGAAAAAAAAGATAGTGCACTTAATATTTAAAAATAACAACAGCAAGACAATCTGCAGGTAAATCATTTCCTCACTCAGGGCCTTACATTCCTCTTCTTCAACATGATATTGGAATAGATCTGGGTCTTTTGTTGTTGTAGTAGTTCTTTGTTTTTTAACCTGGAGTTTATGGATAAATTTTAAAGAGGGCATGAACCTAAAGAAGCTATTACAAATTAATTTTCATTCACTTCTAAACTGAATTATACTTAATTACAAATTCATCAAAGATGAGAATGGGAATATAGGTTTCAGCAGACTGTCAAAGTGTTCCATCATGCAAAAAAAAAAAAGTTTAAATACCTCTAGATTAGATGATCTCTTCCAGCTCTAACAATCTATTGTTCTATTAACCCATTGTTCAGCCAAAATAGGTTGTCAAGTATGACTAAGCTATGAATTGACTTCCCAAATACATTTGTCAGCATGTTTAAAGGAAAAAAAATCTATTCCTCAATTATGACAAAGGTATTTGTATAATCCTCTCCAACTCGTATCATTAATAACAAAGTAGAATAAGTATGATAAAATATATTAGTAGAGGTAGTAGAGTAGAGGGAACAGAGTTCTGGACCTGGATTCAGGAATATCAAGTTATGAATCATGACTTATATATATATAT
>NW_025349829.1:0-4378 GCF_016433145.1 Gracilinanus agilis
AACTGAAGCAGTTGTGCACTGAATACAAGTCCTGTAATTGAGAAGCTGGGATATCACATCCCTTCACAGCGTGGCATGATTTTATTATACCTGAAAGGCCCTCATCTATGCATCTTATTTGTTCTCTCTTTATTCCTTGAGCGACTTCTACTTTGCAGAATTTCAAAACAGACACATCTTTTTTAATCATAAGGATATGAGATACAGACTAAATGGAAGGGCGGCAGCTAGATGGTGTGGTAGACTCGAGGCAGGAAGACTCCTCTTCTGAGTTCAAATCTGGCCTGAGATATTACTGTGTGACACCAGACAAGTCACTTAACCCAGTTTGCCTCAGTTTTCTCATCTGTAAAATGAGCTAGAGAAGGAAATGGCTCACCATTCCAGTATTTTTGCCAAGAAAACCCCAAATGGGGTCATAGTTAGCCACAACTGAAACGACCAGAACAAAAAAATGGAAGGGAGCATTAAGAGGGAAGGCATTGCGGGAGGGAAAGATGGAGAAGGCTTGAACTGAGTTTGGAAGGTATCCAGGGGTTCTGAGAGGCAGAGCTGAGAAGAGGGAATATCCCAAGAATAATGTATAGGCATTGCAAGATAGGACATGGATAAGGAATAGCAGGTGGGTCCAAGATGCCTCGATCTTTAATGTCATGAAGGGAACCAGTGCTAGTCAGTCAATAAACATTTATTAAATGTTTAAAAAGACCAGAAGGATAGGAGGCTGTCTGCTTATAAAGAGTCTTAAATGCCACAGGGATTTATATTTGATCCTAGAGGACCCGCTGGAATTTTTTTGAGTTACCATTTGTTTTTATTTTATATATAACATCATATAATATGTAACATAACAATAATATAATACATGTGCTTTGTTATAAATATGTAATAAATTATAATAAGCATACTTATCCAAGAGAAACAAATTCTCCTATTAGCTATGTCTAAAAATCTATTTCTCATTCTTTTTTTCCCTCTTGTCCTCAAGAAGGCAGGTAATAGGATACAGTTTGTACAGATATTATCATATAGTACATACTTCCCTGTTCATCGTGTTGTGAAACAAGACACAGATTGCTTACACTAGAGAAAACTTCATGGGGGAAATATAAAGTGAAGAATGATATTTTATGGAGCTTATCGAGTTTATTAAGTAGCGAAGTGAAATGGTCAGACCCAGCACTTAGAAAAAGTACCTCGGCAGCTCTGTAGATGATGGGCTGGAGTGGGGGGAAGCTTTAGGCAGTAAAACCTAATCAGCAGCTATTTCAGTAGGCTGGGTGATAGGTCAGTGGGGCCTGGTGGTCTTGGGTGGTAGCTTTGGTAAGTGAAGACAAAGAAATGGATCCAAGAGATGACATGGACATAGAAACAGAAAGAACCGCCGCCCGATTGCACCTATGCAATGAAAAAGGGTGACGAGTCTAGGATGGCACCCAAGTTGCCCCCCAGGGTGATGGGAAGAAGAGCGCCACTCTTTAAGCGTCTCACTTGAAACGTGCCTTCCTTGGGCCACTGTTCCTTTTCACTGCTGGTACCTGAGGTTGGATGAAGCTGTGACAAGAGGAGGGCTGGCGGTCCCTGGGGGAGCACCTCAGAGGATGGGGAAGTGATGCAAGAGGCACAGTGGCAGTCCCTGTGGTAGAATGTGCCACCCACAGGGCGACGTGGCCCCGGCACTAAGAGAGACGGGACAAGTGGCAGCTCAGTGCCTACATGAGAGAATTAGAGACACGGTGGGTCCCGGCCAAGGCTGGTAGAGTTTTAGGAGATGGAGGACTAGGAGGCTGGAGGATCCCTGAGGAAACAGGCAGTTTTCTACATGGTGGCATCCTGGAGCAAAACTCTGATTGCCCCCACTCTAGTGTTAGGCCTGCTGTGATAAGTCACAAAGTCTCTATGATTTGTGGCATTTGGCAGCCTAATCTTAGCTTTCCAGGAAGAGCATATCATGGTGATCAGCCTAAAGCATTCTGTGCATACTGGACAGCTGGCCTCTGTCACTCAAGAGCTATATGAATGAGCTGATGCAGTTGCAGCAGTTCTTAAGAGGCACCATGGTGTCAAAGGAAGACAACAGAGCCAAGCAGTTACTTAGGAGACCCAGATCGCATCTCAGATGGCTGCGTGACTTTAGGTAAGTCACCAATTCAGTTTCCTCATTTGTAAAATGAAGAGGTTGGACTCCTTGGGTTTTCATGGCATTTCAGAGCAAGAACCCTTCCAGTTCCAACGTTCTCTAATTCTCTTTTCCTGAGGAAAAGTCTTTAAGGAACATTCCCACCATAATTGTTCCATTAAATGACTATTCTAAAATGGAAATCGTCTTTTTTATGTGAAAGGGATATCTTGGACTCTTCGGAGGTCAAGGGTAGTTCAACCACGCCATGGTTCAGCTGCTTATGAAAGGTTCATGTTGGCTCTCTTTGGCCTCTGGGGTGTCAAGGGAAGATGCTGCTTCGTTTCTGGCTGTTTCTTTGCCTGCAAAGACTCAGACATCCTCAGAGAACAGCTTCTTCTCTTTGGATCTGGCCCTCGTCCCCCAGAGAAGAAAGAGAGAAGCACAGATGTACAAAAGGAAAAAAAAAAAAATTGGAAGAGATATCAGAAAGTCCAAAAAAAAAAAAAAAAGTCCAAGGTTTGGGTTCAGCTCAGGTCTTCCCCTCCATCAAGACTATCCATGCCTGAAATTCTAGCAGAGGGAAAACAATTCCATCTCATACCTTGGCCTAGCAAGCCATCTCATTTGGGGAAATAGAAATGTCCCAGGCCACCATCTGCTCTGGGAGCTTTGCGTCCTCCTCAAGGTTGCTCCAGTTTTTCTTGGCCTTCGCTTCAAATTCCATGTCCTTTTGGAACTTGGCATGACAAATCGCCTGCTCTTTGGAAGACCCGAGGCCGGCCAGAAACTAGCTGACTCCTCCTGAGGACCTAACAAAGCAAGGGTTCCAGAGACAGCAAAGCCTCGTGTGGCAAAGGAATACAGCACAATCAGGAGAGATGCCTTCCACGGGGTGAGCGGGGGGGCAGGGGGCCACATGCTAGTTCCTTCAGGTCAAGTTTCCCAGCAAAGAATTTTAAATACAATTTTTTAAAATGAGCTCTTTATATTCTTCTAATCCATCCTCACTTGTGTGGCTCTAGGACAGTGACAGCACGGGCCGGGAGCCAATGAGATACGGAAGAAATAGAACCGGACTTGCATTCAGAAGGCTGAGATTCCTACGGGTGAAGTCCTGCCTCTCCCAAGAATCTGCTCTGTGTTCTAGGCCAAATCACCCCTACTTCTCGGCGACCCGATAGCGTCACTCCTGAACTGCTTCAAACCTGGCTTGAGAATCAAATGCACACATACACGTATATACGTTCTGGAGAAGGATACTCAATCATCCAGTGGCTCTGTCCCCTTGGAGCTGGATTTTCCTTCCAATGAGATCGATGGGAATCCATTGTGGAAATTTAATATTAATCGGGACCCGCTTTTTGGCACCCCAAGTCAACCCTTAAAGGGGACGGAGTTTCATGTTAAGGGTGAAGCAACAAGGGCTTCTTCCCATCCTTGCTGAATGAGGGTAGAGACCAGTTCTTTGTTTACTTGTAAAGGAACCTCTTGGACAGTGAAGCAACTAAGTAAGCTAGGCTAAGTGAGGCAGAGAAAAGTGGATGTGGGTGCTGTGCAGCCATTCTCTTGACTACAGAGTCTGGAAGACTCACCTCCTGTCTAGAGTAAGGTCTGAGTGTTCCAGTTAAAGAGGGTTGGGAAAGGGAAATAATGAAGAGCAAAAATTGGAGAAGGGGAAGGAAGCAGCGTCTTTTGCCTTGGAGGTCCATCGTCCTCAGGTTCAGGGCTGGGGCTGGCTTATGTGGAGACGGCAAAGAGAACTGCTGGCCACACATGGCTGGTGCCTTTCCTTTCTCTAGCCTACTTTTTATGATTTAATAGGTAATTGTAAACTAAGATACTGTCTCCAGGGGATTTGAATCATAACACCATTCACATACACCTCTTCTGGGTGACTCAGTTCCAAATACTACCAAAAATTCAACCAAAGGAGTTTGTTCAACAACTTGGAGAACGTCTTCATTTTTCCCCAGAATCATGAACATCCCCATGAACACTCAAGTGTCTACCTGTCATCTCATGCCCCTGTCTATCTTCAATTCCCACCATGTCATCTTACAGATGTTCTCTGAAGTTCCTCATGTGTAAGATAGAGAGATAGAGATATTACTTGTTCAATAGATGGATGGGAAGAAGGAAAGAAAGAAGGAAAGAAAGAAGGAAAGAAAGAAAGAAAGAAAGAAAGAAAGAAAGAAAGAAAGAAAGAAAGAAAGAAAGAAAGAAAGAAAGAAAGAAAGAAAGAAAGAAAGGAAGGAA
>NW_025349830.1:0-1982 GCF_016433145.1 Gracilinanus agilis
AGAGAGAGAGAGAGAGAGAGAGAGAGAGAGAGAAAGAGGAGAAAGAGATGTCTGTAGACATTGGGATGATGGCTGGCCCAGAATATGGCATGGTATAAGTGGTGGCACAGCTATGGACCTTGGAGACAGTAGCAACAATATCAGCAGTAGCTGCAAAATGTAACAGAAAGGACCCTAACAATACTAGATCACAAACGAGTATATTAAAAATTTAAAAAAAAACTGTCAAAATTTGACACTGGATAAGAATAGAGTGGTTAACCAATGGAATGAATTAAATACACAATGTACAGAAGCAAATGAGCACAGTAGCCTAGATAAACCCAAAGATTCCAGCTACTAGGACAAGAAGTCACTATTTTACAACCCAAACTAAAAAGTAATCTGGTAGAATGAAACTAGGCACAGATCAACATTTCATGCTGTATGTCAAAATTAGTTCAAAATGGATACATGATTTAGACATAAAGGTTGATATCAAAAGCTAATTAGGGGAGCATGGAAGAAATTACCTGTCATATCCATGGATAAAGAGTTCATTATCCAGCAAGAGATAGAGAAGTTCACAGGTGGTAAAGTAGATAATGCTGATTCCTTAAAGCTAATTTCTTTTTATAAAAACAAAGTCAATGAAGTAAAAAATTAGAAGAAATGTAGTAAACCAAAAAGGTGTTTTAGTAAGTTTCTCTAATAAAGATCTGATTTCTCATATATTTAGATTTTGGAGTCAATCTTATAACAAATAAAAGTCCCAACTAGTATATGATCAAAGGATATGAACAGACAGTTTTCAGAGGAAGAAATCAAAACTATAATTATCATATGAAAAAATGCTCTGTTACTAATACTTAGAGAAAAGTAAATAAAACAATTCTGAGATACCATCTTACACTGATCAGATTGACTAATATTATGGAAAAAGAAAAAGGCAAATATGGGAGAGAATGTGGGAAAATAAGCACACTAATTATTGTTGATGGTGAACTAGTGTAACCATTTTGAAGAATAATTTTGAACTATGCTCCCCAAATTAAAAAAAAAAAACTATGAATACTCTTTGACTTAGCAATATCATGACTAGGTCTGTAACACAAGGTGATCAAAGAAAAGGGAAAAGGATTCATGTATACAAAAATATAGCAGCTCTTTTTGTGGTAGCAAACAATTGGAAATTGAGGGGATTCCCTTCAGTTCAGGAATGACTGAACAAGTTGTGGTATATGGATGCTCTGAACTATTCTTTTACTGTAAGAAATGAGAGGCAATGGTTTTAGAAAAACCTGGGAAGACTTATATGAAATGAATCAAAGTTAGGTAAATAGGGCTAGAAGGACAATCTATGCCATAACAGCAATATTTTGATAATTAGCTGTGAATGACTTAGTAGTTCTGATCAATACAATGATCCACAATTCCAAAGAACTCAATGTAAGATGCTATGCCTAAGATCAAATTTGAACTCAGATCTTCCTAGACTCTAAACCAGGTGCTCTCGGTATTGCATTATATAATATATGATATAATATAATACAATATAATAAAGTTTGTTAAATTGAATGATGGGAGAAAACTCTAACAACTGAGGAAGAGAAGAGGGTGGTGTCAGGCAAGTCCTCCTGTAGGAAGTCCACCGAAGCCAAGGCTTTTGGAAAGCTGGTAATCCAAAGATGAAGAAGAAAGTAGATATTTCTTTCTAGTTACAGAGGAAATTCTGTACAAAAGCACAATAACAAGTATGATAGTTCAGATGGAACATAGCATATATGAAATGAAGAAATGTGGAATAAGGTTGAAAATCAACTTTTAAAGGATTTTAAATATCAAACTATAATGATTGTGTTTTATCCTAAAAATAATCGGGATCCACTGAAGATTTTTGAGGAGGAGAGCAACATTGTGAAATCTGTCTTAGGTGTATTAAGTACATGTAAGAAATTTGAACCTGATGCTATGCTTGTTTAGAGACTGGAAGACTTGTAATT
>NW_025349831.1:0-8285 GCF_016433145.1 Gracilinanus agilis
CTCTCTCCCTCTCTCTCTCTCTCTCTCCCTCTCTCTCTCTTTGTGAGTTGACTCAATCATTCAGCTTTGGAAATCTGCCCTGAGGCTGAGCTCATCTTGCCCTCTCTTCTCTAGCTTGCCTTCACAGGTTCCCCAGACATCTTGGACATCTTGCCATCTGCGCCATCACCTCCTTCATCTCATGTTCTGGGAACTATGATCAAATCAACACATTTAGTGCTTTGATCAATCGCTCAATAAACATTTATTAAGAGCCTACTGTGTGCCCTCCCCTTGCTGACAAAGGTCCACAGTCAAAGTTATGCTTTTTCCACAGAATCGATGCTTTCTCATCGTGGAGCTGGAGAAGACTTTCAAGAGTCGCTTGGACAGTAAAGAGACCGAATCATTCTGTATTTAAAGTCATTCCGAGGACTCACTGGAGAGCCAAATAGCAAAGCTGAAGCTTCGGTACTCTAGCCTCAAAGGGAAAGACCCTGCTGTTGGGAAAGACTGAAGGCCAAAGGAGAAGGGGATGCCAAAGGATGAGATGCACAGAGTGTCATGGAAACAATGAGCAGGAGCTTGGACCGATTTACAGAGAGAGCAGAGGAGAGGAGGGTCCGGGCTGCTTAGGGTCCACGAGGACAGGAAGAGTCTGACACAACTGACTGAACAACAAGAAGTATTGAGGATGGAGAAAGAGGGAAAAAGAGAGACTCTGAGCTCAGGGAGCTTACAGTCTAAAGGGGGAGACACCATGGAATCAAAAACATACAAAACCGGCTGTGTCCAGAATAAATAGGAAATCGTTAAAAGAGGGAAGGCCCTGGAATGAAGAGGGGTCAGGGAAGGTTTCCTATAGAAGGTGAGATTGTAGTTGGGACTTAAGGAAGCCAGGGAGGTCAGTAGTCAGGGCAGAGGAGGGAGAGCATTCCAGAGGTGGTGGTGGTGGGGGGGGACAGCCAGGGACAATGCCTGGGGCTGACAGAAAAACCAAGCTCTCTGATTCCACTTACTATACCTGTGACTTCTCAATCAAAAACTTCCTTCCCTGGCTGTGGCTCTTCTCTAAAAGTCAGATGGAATGCTTTAAAAAACACCTTTACTTTGATTCATTGTTTATAGTATTTGATGGCATTAGAATTAAGCCCCAGGGCTGGGTGAAATGAAGTCCCTACTGGTTATACATCCTTTGGTTTTTCTGGCTTTTTATTTTGAAATTTGATTTTTATTTAATTAATTTAGAATATTTTTCCATGGTTACATGATTCATGTTCTTTCCCTCCCTTCCTCCCACCCCCACCCTGTAGCCAAAGAGAAATTCTACTGGGTTTTACATGTGTCATTGATCAAGACCTATTTCCATATTATCGATATTTGCACTGGGGTGATCACTTAGAGTCTGCATCCCCAATTCTATCTCCATCGACCCATGTGATCAAACAGTTGTTTTTCTTCTGTGTTTCTCCTCTCACAGTTCTTTCTCTGGATGTGGATAGCATTCTTTCTCATAAGTCCCTCAGAATTGTCCTGGATCATTGTGTTGCTGCTAGTAGAGAAGTCCATTACATTCGATTGTGCCACAGTTATGCCTCCTTTGTTAAACTAGACTAAGACCAATGCCAAGTTGGGTTACTCCTATGTCCTCCCAAATATTAAAGGCAAAAGCAAAGAATATTTGGCAAATGAGACTTCTACATAGAATACAATTCTCTTTCTTCATCTCTTACTTGCTGGCTGTTTTTTTTTTTTACTTTAATGAAAATCACTGCTCCCCAAAAGGAAAATTAATAAGAACTATTTTGTGTAATAATTTTTGTGAGCCAGAATGAAGAGGGTAAGTGCTTCCAGTGATCCCTGTTCATAAATTTCAAGTGCACGTTTATTTTACCCAATGGATTAAAAACACGTCATTCAGAAAATTCCTGGGAAAAAATAAAAGAAGGAAAAACCTAGAAACTTAAGTTGTGTTACTGTGTTTGTTGTCTTTCATTTCCTAAAACTCCAGTGCAGTTTCAGTTAAACCTAGAAGAGCAATATTTGGTTTGTGCCTTTAGCTACTAAGCCAGCCATTCCATTGAGAAGGAGCAGAATTATTGGACTAAGACATTATTGGACTAAGTAAGAACAAGCCTTCTCTGAAAGGAGACAATCATCATGCCCTCTACAGAGAGAAATGAAAATCAAGTCACGTCTTATCATACCCAGGGATTAGGTTATAAAAACAGTGGGAAAAAAGGAAGATAAAAATTGCATAGAGTCAAAATTACCCTAGAAAATTCCTTAAATCCCCCCTAAAGAAGAGGCCAGTGTCTTTAAACAGATATATGGGAAAGGGACTGGGGTGGCTTTAAAAGAAGGCAGACCCTGTCAGAAAGAAGATGGATCTAAGATGGTTGTTATGGTAACAATTGAATGCAAATTTTATTTTTCATTTCTCTTCACTTAGCTATTTGATAGGGGAAGAGAGTGAGGCAAGAACCAGGACTTCTACCTCAGGGAAAAAAAACACAAAAATTGGTAAAAAAATATCTCCCTGGCAGAAAAAGCAAGAATGAAGGCAGAATGGCCTTTGAAAAGGCTTCATACATACCCAAGTATGATGACAGGAGAGGGTTGATCACACCATCTTGGAAGCATTTCCTGACCAGGAGGCAAGAGAGGACCCCAGGATGTCAAAGGGAAGAGTGTGGTCCAGCTGGCTCTTCTAGCCCAACCAGAATAGATAGATCCATGGTTATGATGAAGAGGGGATTCTGGGATCACAGTCTGGGATCACAATGTTCACACCCTTAAGAGTTACAGGAGGGGGAGTTGGGTGGCTCAGTGGATCTAGAGATGGGAAGTCCTGGATTCAAATGACTTCAAGAGCTTCCTAGCTGTGTGAGCCTGGATGAGTTGATTAACCCCAAAGGCTTAGCCCATATCACTCTTCTGCCTTGGAACCAATATACAGCATTGATTCCAAGATGGAAGCTAAAGGTTTTTTTAAGAGTTACGGAAGAAATAGAGATTGACTATAAGGAGATAGAAGATTCATGTCTCCCATCTCCCACTCACTGGGGTGTACACTGTGTAGCCAGGAACCATTAACTCTAAACTAAATACAGACTCTTCATCCCCACATTTAAAGCTCATCCCAAACAGGATTCCACCTACCATTCCATATTTATTTCATATCACAGTCCCTTTCCCACCCTCTTTGTTCTGGTCAACCTGGTCTGCCATTGGCTGTACTTGACCATTCCATTTTCCCATCTCCATGCCTTGCAGAGGCAGACCACTAAATGTCTACAATACACTTGCTTTTCATCACCATCTCTTGGAATTCCAGCTTCCTTCCGTGTCAGGAGAAAGGGAATAAGCATTTATACAGTCCTTAGTATATTCCAAATACTATGTTAAGTGCTCTACACAGATTATCTCACCTGAGTCTCACAAGGACCCTGGCAGGTAGGTGCCATTATTATCCACATTTTATAGATGAGGAAACTGAGGCAAACTGAGGTTAAGTGACTTGTCCAGGGTCACACAGCTAAGAAGGATCTGAAACTGGGTTTGAACTCCTGGCTCTTCCTGATTCCCCTGAACCACCTTGCTGCCTCCACACAACCTGTGTACCCCCCCCCCCCACCACATGGGGCTTCTCCCTTTTGATATGACTGTAATAATTTGTACACATATTTACTATTTTGTACACAAGCGATACTGCCCCTCTCTCCTCCCCCAATAGAATGTAAGCCCCTTGAGAACTGAGTCAGGTTCATTTTTGCCTTCATATTGCTGATGCCTAAGTATTGAATATATTTTAATATTTAATTTCTGAATATTTAATAAATGGTTGCTGAACTTAATTGAGTTGAGATCCCTCAAAATATGTAAATCCACTGTGAAAAGGTTTGAAAAGGAAATTAAACATTTTTTTAAAGTGATAATAAGCCTGATAAAGAGAATCTAGACAATAGCTTAGGAGACTTCTGTTTGAAAAAGTGTCCCCAAAGTCTTAGTGCCATTTAAGTGCTTTCTTTTTAAAAATACACTCAAAGCTTTTTATACACAAGATGCTCTGTAAAAAACACACTGAGGGGGCAGCTGGGTAGCTCAGTGTATTGAGAGCCAAGCTTAGAGATGGGAGGTCCTAGGTTCAAATCTGACCTCAGACACCTCCTAGCTGTGTGACCCTGGGCAAGTCACTCAACCCCCATTGCCCAACCCTTACCACTCTTCTGCCTTGTAGCCAATACAGAGTATTGACTCCAAGACAGAAGGTAAGAGTTTTAAAAACATACTGCCTATGGAAAAGTTATTGTTATGAACTTTTACAGCTACCCATTTATTTAACTAATCAAAATAATTTCTCAAAAAAAAAGATGTATTTTTATAGCCATATTGACCCAATGGATAAAGTGCTGGTCGGGTCAAGAAGACACATCTTTGATAATTCAAATCTGGCCTCAGACATTTCCTAGTTGGGCAAGTCACTTAACTCTGTTGGCCTCAGTTTCTCAGGACTATTTGGACACAACTGAACAACAACAAATAACAACACACCCTCCCAGTTGGTGCCTCCATTAATTAGGGTTCGTTGAATGACTATCCACTAAGATTGCTCTTAGAATCAAATCAAATCAAAAAGGATTTGCTCTTGGAATGTAGACAAGGAAGCAAGAAGTAAGACTTACCTACTTGGGGGATAAACTGGTCCTAAGGTCATTAGTCCATCAAATCAACAAATAACTATGGAGACTGAGGCACTGAACTCTGAGCTCCATTTATGTTTAGAGCTATTATATGAAAATTAATTCTACTAATTATAGCTTCATTAAATCCAATGAAACTTAGAAACATTTTACTAGATATAGTCATTTTAAAGCTGCATATAACCTCATAGACTAAAATGGCATTTCTCTTTTAGTCTCTATTTCAAATTTTCCTTTATCACAGATTGGCTTTCTCCTTCCCTTGAGCCACAATGAAATTTCACTTTAATTCACTTTCAGAGAGATTCAAAATAAGGGCTGTGGTTTCACCCAAAAAGGGAAACTTTGCTACCAATGCAGGTAGCCCCTCCTGTACAATGTATAGTCTTAGAGAATTGCCCAGAGCACTGAGAGATTAAAAGACTTGTTCAGAGTCACATAGTAGTGGGTCTGGAGTAGGAAAGTTGATCTGGCTTTAGACATTTGCTAGCTAAGTCACTTAACTTCTGCCTGCCTCAGTTTCCTCATCTGTAAAATGGAGATAATGATAGCCCTTTCCTCCCGGGGTTATTGTGCATGAGGACCAAATGAGGCAACAATCAGAGAGTTAGCACAATGCCTGGCACATAAAATGTTAATTATTATTGTTATAAGTAGGATTTGAACCTAGGACCTCTTGGCTCCCAGGCCAACTTTCCATCCACTAAAATTCACTCTCCCTCCTAATTTGCTGTTTGGACCACCCTCCCTGGGAAGAGCTGAAAATTGTTTCTTTCAATCAGTTTCATGCAGGTTTTAAATATTATTTTAGCTTTCACTAGGCAAGTTGCCCCGGCTTCATTTATTCAATTTCCACAAATAGTTTGCCCCTAGAAAAAGGGTATTCTTTTAGCTTTGGTGGTGTAATCTTTTCAAGACAGGATGCAGCCAAACAGAATCTCTCATCTGCCATCCCATAATCTTGCAGCTAGCACACAGGCACGGATTCTCTTATTAAAAGAAGCACGTAAAAAAGTCAGTGCTCATTACAATGTAAGAAGAGAACAGCCTCTTCCACAAGGGAAATTTCGCTCTGGGAGACTCAGACCAGGAGCAGCCACACTAGGAAGCCGGCTGAGCGAGCCACTGGAAGGACAGTGGGGGGAATCTGAAGCTTAGATTCAGGCATCATTGCACTCCCTTTCTTACACTTCCATTACCCTGTGGCTTTATCTCATTCACCCACTAGGACGCCCTGGAATCAGTCACCTGCTGCTTGTTGAAGCAGCACCTGGACTATTTATAGCTCTACACCAGGCTAAAGAGGTGATTTTTGCTCCTCTGGACCAGCTGCATTGCTTCCAAGGCTAAATTTGGAGCTCTGGCTGCAAAGTGATGGGGGTTGCTGGGTGCGTGTATGGCTTCTGGGAGTATCCGAGAGTGAGGCTGTGCATAATTGTTGCTCATCCTCATCTCCCCCTCAGTCTCTCCCTTTCCACGCCTTTAGGAAAGTGGGGGTGGGGAACGTTTTCATGGAAAATAGGGGTGGGGGGGATGTGTGCGGTAGAGCCTGACACCACCAGGGGTCAGCACAAAGCTCCTCCACACCCCATACAGATATGTTACACCTCAAAGGACTTTCAACTAAGGACAGGGTCTAGTATACAGTAAGTGCTTAATAAATAGTCTTTCTAGCCTGTCAAGTCTTGAAGATTCCTATAATCATTGTTGTACCTCAAATCTCTCTGATATTAAAGACTATGAAAAAGGCAGGCGAAGGAAACCGATCCTTTGACTGAATGAACTATGCCAATTGCAATCCACAGAAATTTTAGGGAAAGCAGGATTTCACTTTGGTCCATACAGAAGACGATAGAGATTCAAAGTGAATGGCTATGAGGCCACAATCTCCCTTCCCTGAGCAGATTCTAGGCCACCCTTAGCCCACTCAGTTCAGTCGACAACTAGAATCAGAGATTTGGAATTAGAAGGGAACCTAGAGGACATCTAGTCCTGCCCTCTTGTTTTAGAGACCAGGAACAAGATCCACGGAGGGGAAAGGATTTGCCCTACATCACAAAGCTGGGATTTGAACCCAGGTCCTCTGATTCCAGGGCCCTTAAAGCTCTCCTCTAGCTCCTACGTATCCTTGTGGCAACAAGTGGATTTTTGTTTTGTTTTGATCTAACTGTGCATAAAGCAGTATTATAGCGTCCTGCCTACATCCTCCTCCACACAAATCCTGGTAAAGTACAAACCAGAGACGAGTGGGAAATAAGCAAGGTGTTGACCATAGCACAGTGCCTGGCACACTCGAGGCATTTAACAAATGTTTGTTGATTGAACATTGGGAACTGCTGAGTTTTTGATGGGGGAAAAATTTGTAAAAGGTATATTATCATCCATTTGGGGCCTTTCCATCAGATTTGCAGAAGAAAACCTGTTTTAGAATGCCAGCTCTTTGAGATCAGAGCTTGCCTCAGTTCTATTTGTATATCCCTGAAATTTATTACAATGCTTTTTACACAGTAAGATTTTATTAAATAATTATCATTCATTGATTCAAAGTTGGTAGAATCCCAATGTGGGAGGCAGTGTGGGGCAGGAGGGAGGGAGCCCATTGAACTTGAAATAAAAAATCAGAAATTAGACTAGAACCCAACCTCTTACAAGGTCTTTTCTGCATCTCTTGTAAAGACTTGTTAATTCTCCCACCCCACCCCCACCCCCATTACCTGGTATATATTTTGTATTTCTTTATCTTCGGGATGGTATTCGTGGCAAAGATACTGAAGTGGTGAGCTATTTCCTATTCTAGCTCATTTTGTAGATGAGGAAACTGAGGCAAACAGGGTTGAGTGACTTGCCCAGAGTCACACAGCTAGTCAGTGGGATCTCTCAGTCAAATCTCTATCACCATAAATGACAGAGGAGATTTTGATTGACATCAGGGGAAGGAGTCCCACCCGGGGAATTTCCTACTCCTCTTTCCCCACCCCCAATCCCTCAAAAAAAAAAAAAGATTGGAAGTTTATAAAGAGGAACAGAGTCTGGATTCTGTCCAGGGAAGACAACGGGGTGAGGACTCTTGAGCGGTTGACATGGGGGCATTTCTCAGCATATGATTAGGTCATGAAGGGAAAGATTCAGAAAGGGAGGGAGAGAAAAGACCGAACGCCTACTTCATAGCCTGGGTTTCCGTCTTGATGTTTCTGCTTGGCTGGGCAAAAATTCTTCCCAGAGCATCAAAATGGAAGCCGAAATGTCCACGGGCTACTGGGGTGGGTCCACCCCAAAACCTTGACAACTGCAGAGGGTTAGTTTTGAGGGCAGCAGTTTGGAAACCTCCAGTGCCACAGAATCCCAAGTTATTGTTGTTAGCCTCAGTTTCCTCCATTGTAAAAATGGATCACACGTTCTCTACCTCCTAGTGTTTGGAAAGAAGGCTTAGCGAGTCGATGATCTGAAGTCACACTTACCCACCCCTCAAGGAACCTCAGTCTTCTCATCTGTGAAATAGGCTGGGGGCCTGCCCGGGTCCCTGGCGCTCTTCCTCTCGGTGTTATTCTCATCGCCGTTATACGTCAGAGGCCTCCCCAGCACGTGACGTGCCCTCCCCCCACC
>NW_025349832.1:0-4135 GCF_016433145.1 Gracilinanus agilis
CTTCTTTCCTTCCTTCTTTTCTCTCCTTTCTCTGTCAGAATGAGAAGTCTATTCCAACTTACTATTCTGTATGTCCTTTTTGAATGTTGTATTGGCATAGCTAATGGGGGTCTTGACTGACCGTGATAAAGTTTGGTCCTAGGCTAAGGGGTGTAATCAATAACTTTGATCCAACATTATTTTTTCAGGATGCAGAGACATCCATGCCACCAAACAAGCCAAGCTTCCTGGCAAACGTGCTAACACTGGGTTCTCTGCCAGGGCTTTCCCATTTTGACCTTGAGGCTATTACTGAGCAGGAAGCAAAGGGCCATGCCTGTCTCAACAAACTCAGACTTTTTATGCTTATTCCCTTAACCTTGTTACCAAATGTCCCCCCCCCCACCTTGTCGCCTCACCAATTCTTTTTAATAGGGAGTGTGTACAAATAACCTAAATAACTCAACTACTGGGGGAGAACCACCATTATTTATGAAAGGCTTGGGATGTGCCAGGCACTATGCTAGAAATACAAAAGCAAAGACAGCTCTTACCCTGGAAGAACTTACATTGTAATGGAAATGATTACACACAGAAAGAGGAGTGGTGGCCCAGGAGTTCTAGTCTCTGGGTCTGGAGAAGCTAATAGTCCAGAGCACAGAGGCGATTTGTGGGCCATCTTTGGCAACCCTGGCAGCGCATCGAGGTGCCACAGGCTTGAAGAAAGCTGAATGTCCCAATTTTTACAAAAAAAAAAAGAAGAAGGGAACCTCTTGCTTATAGAACGTGGCTTGAAATGTGGCTTGAATTCTTGGCAAAATTTAAGGAGGCATTCAAGGATGGGTTGTGAATGTTTAGAAAGGAAGGGGCGACTATTCAAAGCCAGCCTAGGTTTGGATCAAAGTTTCTTTCTTTCTTTTTGATACTGTTACTATAGACAGATCGAAGGAAATGCTAGATTGATAGTTTGCTTAGATTTCAGCAAAGCACGGGATCAGGTATCTCAGGAGAGATTGAGGTTCCATTTAAAGAAACACTTCCTAGCAGCCACCCAGAAGCCCAATTGGCTTCCTCAAGAGGTAATGAATTCCAGGGGCAGCTGGGTAGCTCAGTGGATTGAGAGTCAGGCCTAGAGACAGGAAGTCCTGGGTTCAAATCTGGCCTCAGACACTTCCCAGCTGTGTGACCCTGGGCAAGTCACTTGACCCCCATTGCCCACCCTTACCACTCTTCTGCCTTGGACCCAATACATAGAAGTTAAGGGTTTAAAAAAAATTTAAAAAAAAATCCAGCCTCAGACACTTCCCAGCTGTGTGACCCTGGGCAAGTCACTTGACCCCCATTGCCCACCCTTACAACTCTTCCACCTAGGAGCCAATACACAGAAGTTAAGGGTTTTTTTGTTTTTTTTTTTTAAAAAAAAGAGGTAATGAATTCCCCATCAATGGAGGTGTTCAAGAAGCGAATGAATGACTACTTGTAGGGTGTGTGGTGGTGGGTAATCTTGGCCAGGTAAACACTGGACTAGATGATCTCCCAGTTCTGGGCTTCTGTGAAATCAGGTTCGGTGACGTGCCATTGCATTGACTATGGAGGTGATCACATGGGAGAGCAAGGTGACTAGAGGTGGGGCTTAGAGTCAGGAAGACCAGAATGTAGAACACCCCACATGGAATCAGACCTGACTTCAGATGCTGCCTTCAATAATAATAGCTGATCAACCCCGAGTCAGTCACTTCATTTCTGCCTCCCTCAGTTTCCTCATCTGGGAATAATGCTAGGACTGGCATCACAGATTTGGTGGGAAAATCAAAGGAATGGGCATATATGTAAAGCGTTTCACCTTTAATAAACATTTTTATTATGATTTAAATCCTTGCCTTCCCTCTTGTAATCAATACTGTGTATCGGTTCCAAGGCAGAAGAGCAGTAAGAGCTAGGCAATGGGGGTCAAGTGACTTGCCCAGGGTCACACAGCTAGGAAGTGTCTGAGGCCAGATTCGAACCAAGGACTTGCTGTCTCTAGGCCTGACTCTCAATCCACTGAGCCACCCAGCTGCCCCCTAAACTTTAAATATAAAAAATACTATTAAAAAGTATTATTTATTGAAATTCAGTGTTGTTTTGCATTTCACCTAGTGTGGCAAAGTTAATCCAATACCTTTTCTTCTTCTCTTCCTTAACTCTTAAAAGGAATCAAAAGAAATTATTTCAAAAAGTTTCAAAACACTCGGCAGCTTCCCATTGACAGCCTCTGCCCTTTTGTTTTATTTTTTAAATCAGAGTACTGGCAAAGGCAGTTTTGAAAAGAAAAAAAGAAAGAAGCAGTGGGTGTAATCATACCTTCCATTTTGTATGGCCCCTTTCACTGTTTACAAAGCTCTTTCCTCTCCCTTAGCTGCTATCACACCCACAGCAACACTGGCTGCTAAGGAGTACAAAGCATCCTTCTTTGGAAGAGCAGGAAACAGAGGGGTTAAACAAGTTACCTAAGACCCCAGAGCTAGTGAAGAATGGCAGGGCTGAGACTAGGAGTCCACACAATGCTGCCTCTTTGTCACCCAAAGTCCCCAGGAAATAACAGTCAGTACATTCTGTATCCTACCTATTCATTCCCACAGACCATTCAAGAGAAAGGCAGCCTCCATTCCTCGGCCTCCCTCACAGTCTCCAGGCTTTGCCTTTAGACTCCTCTTTCCAAAAACTCTCTTGAATTCCCATCTCCAGAGTCTGCGCCATTTTCTTCCTGGGGGCTCCTGGGATCGCCAAGGCAAGAGGGAGTGACTGAGGATGACAATGGGGCGGCCAACAGAAGACGGCAGGGGAGAAGCAAAGGTGGACATCTGGGGCAGGAGATTGTGGAGGAACAGAGCCAGTGCTAGCCAGTGGAGACACACAAGTTGTGTTCATTAGAGGACGGCAGCTTATGGGGGAGAGTGGAATGGGCACAGCCTCCACAGTCTCCCCTCTTTCCTCTGCCTGCTTGAGCCTTGGGTGACTTTGGGTAAAAATCATTTAACCTTCTTGGGACTCAGTTTCCTTAGATGTAGAATGAAAGGGGTGGGATTAGATGATTTCTGATTTCCCTCCCAACTCTGGCTCTGTGATATGATGACTTCCCAATAACCTCCAAAGGCTTGCATGGACGCTGAAGCTTGTTTGAGGATCATTTGCTCTGACTGGTTGTTTTATCTTAAGAATGCTCTCCTTATGGTTTCATTAAACTGTGAGCTCCTTGAGGGAAGGAACCATTCTGGGGGTGCTTTCTTTGTATCCTTAGCAAAGTGCCTAGCACACAGTAGGCATTTAATAAATGTTGATTGATTAATAGACACTTATTGACTCAGTTTCTCTCCCCAGCTTAGCTAATAATACATAATAAGAAACATTAACACCAATAATAATAAACAAGGCTTCATTGGGAAAAAATTAAACAGCTCTTTCATCTCATAAAATCTTTCTCTAATGATATAAAAATATCAATTAGAATCAGTAAATGTGGGGACAGCTGGGTGGCTCAGAGTCAGGTCTAGAAATGAGAGGTCCTAGATTCAAATCTGGCCTCAGACACTTCCTAGCTGTGTGACCCTGGGCAAGTCCCTTAACCCCCACTGTCTAGCCCTTACTGCTCTTCTGCCCTGGAACCAATACACAGTATTGATTCTAAGATGGAAGGGGAGGTTTTTTAAAAAAAGGATCAGTAAATGTAAGCTTGCCAAGCAAAGAGAGTTTTCAGACTTCAAGCTTGAGTCTTTAGGTGATGTTTAATCAATGGATAAAGGTGACACCCAAACATTTTAGTCTCATCTAAGCAAGACACACGAAGCATAAAAATATCAAGAGAAAGTCATGGTCAAATGCATTAAGAGACTTATTGGCATCCTGGAATCAAGGCTGAATTTTACCAAAAGTGATTATTTTTAAAATTATTTTTTAAAGAATCAGAACTTTCAAATGGGTCATAAAAGATGCCACATAGCTCAACAAAAGCCTATACGACGGCCTCAGCCACTTCGTAGCTGTGTGACCCTGGACAAGTCACTTGACCCCCATGGCCCACCCTTACCAATCTTCCACCTATGAAACAATACACCGAAGTAAAAGGGTTTAAAAAAAAACAAAGCCTATACGACAGGAACAAAACAAAAGCCATGAG
>NW_025349833.1:0-6876 GCF_016433145.1 Gracilinanus agilis
GAGAGAGAGAGAGAGAGAGAGAGGGAGGGAGGGAGGGGGAGAGGGAGAGGGAGAGGGAGACTTTTTAAAAGCCCAAGAAAGACATTTTTAAATGTATTAATTTAGAGCTAGAAAATTAGGTGCCCTTAGGACAGCAAACAAAGTATTTAACTTGAAGAGACAAAACGTGAATTCTTATCTGTTCCTGCTCAATGGCTTCCTAGCATCTGGGTGAGGGTAAGTCAAGTTAGTTCCCAGTTTCTATTCCTTCTAAAATGAGAGGGGTGGTGTCCGTGGCCCTTAAGGTCTCAAATTGTTGAGTTTACAATAAGAACATACCTGAATAATCATCTATTCCAATATCCCAAAACATTTTATAGATTAGGGTAAAATAAATGACTGATAGTTACATAGCAGAAAAGAAGAATTTGAACTCTGGTCTTTTGACAGTGAAGTCAAAATACATTTAAGTGCCTTCTATATGCTAGGCACTGGGCTAAGTGCTTGAGGTTCAAAGAAAGTGAAAAGTAAGTCCCTGATCTAAAGGAGCTCACAATTTAAGTGTGGGGAGACAAGTCAACATATATATGTTTATGTATGTATGCATGCATACATATATATTTAGATGTGCATATCTAATATATATGTATATACATAAAATCAATAATCTATATTCAGAATAAATAGGAAATAATTAACAGAGAGAAGGCATGAGTGTTCAGGAAGACTAGGAAATGTTTCTGGTAGAAGACAGGGTTTTAGCTGGGACTTGAAGGAAGCTGAGGAAGCCAGGAAATGGAAATGAGGAGGGAAAGAATTCCAGGCATGAAAAAAAAAATAGAGAAAATGGTGAGAGCCTAGTGATGGTATGTCTTGTGAGAGTAACAGTTGGGAAGCCAGTGTCACTGGATCACAGAGTATTGGCTGGGGAGTCAGGTGTAAGAAGACAGGGAAGGTAGGGGAGGGAGGAGTGGAAGGGTTTTGAAGACCAAAGAGAGGATGTTATTGTTGATCTGGGAGGTAATGAGGATCTACTGAGGTTTATTACAAATTCAGCATTTCCCCTCCCCTCTTTTTAACATACATATTTGGAAGTTCCTGGAGACAAACTGCTTTCTATTACAATGCAGTGACTTGTTCATTGATCACCCAGAGGTAATTATTCTCATAAGAATATTCATAGGATCATAAACTTAGAACCAAAAGGAAACTCAGCTCCAAATCATGCATTGTCATTTTTCAGATGGGAAAACCAAGGCCAAGAAGAGTTAAGTGATTTGTTCATGGTCACTGAGCTGGTAAGCATTAGAAGTAGGAATTTAACACAGTCCTTCCTGACTCCAAGTCCAACATTCTCTACATTATTCCACATTAAAACAATGTAAAGTAATATGTTCTCTAAGCAGTAACCATACAACTTCATCATACAAATATTTATTAAATCGGTTCAGTGTACCGGATATTGTGCTCAGCACCGGCCACTTTTTTGATGGCCACTTCCATTGCTGTCATTTAGCTCTGACTTTCCAGCTGGACCTCTGATGGGATAGCAGGATTTTCTGAACTTACAAGGCCACTTTCTGGACACAGCAACCTCTAGGTTGATGCTTATTGATTTCTCCAGGGTAGCAAAAATTAAAGAGGTGGTGGCAGCCATGTGCTCATATATTGGCTATTGACCAAGTGAGAGACAAGGAGATTATCTTTCTGCAACCTCAGGGGGGGGGGAATTGACATAGTCCCCCTTGTTCAAGGCCCAAGGTGGGAGAGGAGAGGAAGGGGGGAGAGAGAGAGAGGGGGAGAGAGAGAGAGAGAGAAAGTGGGGGAACTAAGAAAGATCTATTAATTGATTGTTATTTGTAATGGTGGAATAAGGAAACCAGAAAACCTAGCAGAATGGAAATAGCTTTTTCTCAGCCCAACTTAACCCAGTCCAATCTAATTCAGTATTATATATGTCAAGCCCCATGTTAGGAACCAGGGATACGAACAGAAATTGAAAAATAGCCCAACCTCATCTATATCAGGATCATAATGGCTGTCAGTTGGGGCTGTCAACATCTTTCTCCAAATGTACTATCTCCTACTCCTAGAAAGCTTCCTTTCCTGACTCACACTTCCTGGAATTCCTGTCTTCTACCTTCAAAGCTTAAATGTTACTTCCTTTAAGGGTCCTTCCCTGGTTTCCCTCCCAGTAGTCTGATATTCCTTCTCTTAAAACTCCCAATCACATTGCATTTTTCTTTTGCCTCTGTTCTATATTTACTTTTTGAATGAACTGTTTAATTTCTCCAGGAGAAATAAGTTCCTCAAAGGCAAGTATTGACAGATACAATGTTTTAAGTTTGTCTTGGTACCTCCCATGTCCAGCACAATGCCTGACACAATAGTAGACACATAATGGATGCTCATTAATTGTTTTACTGAAGGATCACAAATCAAACCTACCAGGTACTTTGGATATCATCTATTCCAATCCCTTTATTTTTTGGTAATCTTTTATTAACTTTATTCTGAACTTAATAAATATTGCCCCAGTAAAAATTGAAAAAGACATCTCCATATATAAGGTAGAGTGAAAATAGAGGATTGCATAAACAAAAAACAAAAAAAAATACTGTGAGTCTTTATTAGATACAGATTCCTTTTGTTCCCCCCAAAAACAGACCGCAAATTTAATATATTATGTTCAAACTCCTTCCATTCATTTCTTGGGGTATGATAGTATTCCATTACAATCATATACCACAATGTGTCTAGCCATTCCACAACTGATGTATATCTCTTCAATGCCCAGTTCTTTGCCACCACAAAAAGAACTGCTATAAATATTTTGTACAAGTGTGTCTTTTCCCCCATCTTTGATCTCTTTGGGATAAAGACCTAATAGAGGTGTTTCTGAGTCAAAGAAAGGGTACTCACAGTTTTAGGGTAAAAATGGTTCCAAATTGTTTTCCAGAATAGTTGTGTGGTTCACAGCTCTGCCAACAGTGTATTAGTGTCCCAATTTTCATACATCCCTCGAACATTTATAATTTTTATTTTTTGTCATGGTAGCTAATCTGATAGGTGTGAGGTGGTATCTCAAAGTTATTTTAATTTGCATTTCTCTAATTAATAGTGATTTAGCTTTAATTCCTTCATCTGAGAATTGCCTGCTCATATCCTTTGACTATTTGTCAATTGAATAATGCTTTGTATTCTTATACATTTGTCTCATTTCACTATGTATTTGACAAATGATGCCTTTGTCAGAGATACTTAGAATAAAAAATTCCCCCAGTTTCTTGTTTCTTTTCTCATTTTGGCTACGTTGGTTTTGTTTATGGAAAAACTCTTTAAATTTAATGTAGTCAAAGTTATCTGTTTTATATCTTTAAAGTTCTCTATGTCTTATATGGGCGTACATTTTTTCTCTTTTCCATAGATCTAACCAGTAAACTATTCCATGCTACAGTAATTTATTTTTGGTATCACTGTTCATTTTTAAAACATGTTTCTATTTTGACTTATTTTGATGTAAAGCATGATGTGTTGGTCTGTTCCCTAATTTCTGCCATGGTGTTTTCCAGTTTCCCTAGTAGCTTTTGTCAGTTATTGAGGTTTTCTTCCCAAAGCTTAGATCCTTGGGTTTGCCCAACAGTAGATTACTATGGTCATTTATTACCATGTGTTGTGTGCCTAAACTATTTCATTGATCCACTACTCCATCTCTAAGCAAGTACCAAATTGTTTTGATGTTATTTTATAATACAGCTTGAGTTCTGGTGCACATTTTTCTTCATTAATTCCCCTAATACAGTTGGCCTTTTGTTCTTCTAGATGAATTTTGCTATTATTTTTTCTAGCTCTATGAAATAATTCTGGATAATTTGATTGGTTGGTTTTAATATTCTTGTGTTCGTTGGATGAAGACATAAAAGAAATAGAGATTATCGAATCCAGGGATTCCTAAACTGGGGTTCATGGACAGATTTCAGGGGATCTATGAACGTAGGTAATTTAAAAAATCATCTGTTTTCACTAATCTCTAACTAAAATTTGGTTTTTCCTTCAAACATTAAAAAAATGTATTCTGAGATGTCCATTGGTTTCATTAGACAGCTAAAAGGATCCATGACACAAAAAGGTTCAGAATCCTCTATTTAGTCCAATCAGCTCATTTTGAAAATAAGGAAACTGAAGGCCAGAGAGGATACTCAAATAATTTAACATCACACTGCCTTCAAGTATTTGAGGTGATCTGAACCCAGGTCTTCTGACCTCTGACCCAGGGGTCTCATGACATTCTTCAGCCTTCTTAACTAAGCATGGCATTCTATTTTCTGGAATCTGTCATAAAGCTTTATATCTGTGAAATCTATTGCTCCTGGTTTATATTAAACCGAATTTAGAAACATCACACTATGTTTTTGCTTCAATGGAACAGTATGTTTACAGGGGCCTCCATCAGAGTCTGTAGCTTTAGATTACAAGCTACCAGAGAAAGATTCTACAGAATCATTATTCCAACTCAGCAAGGGGCTTGGGGTTTATTAGTTTTCAAAATAAAAGAAAAATAAAACCAAGTGCAATAAAGGGACAAAGAAATATACCCTGTCCTTACTGAGATCTCACATTGGTTATGAAACATGGCCTGAAAAAAAGGGGAGCAATCGACTTCTATATTCAAGATTCATCCATCATGTCAGCTCTGAATGCTTTTAATAATAGGAAACTATAAAGAATCTGTGAGATGTATTTTTAAATGAGGTATTTAATATGGAAGATCTTCCCAAATCCAGTGGGAATCATCCCAGATGTTGTTCCGAGCCATCTCAAACAGAACACAGGAGCTCACATTTATTGGATGTAATACAGACAATGGGACGGTGAACATCAATAAAACTAAGATCCTTCTTCTATAAGAGCAGCCACTAAGTAGATGTGACCTTGGACAAATGCCTTCCCTCTTCTGAGCCTTCATCTTTAAAATGAGGTGCTTAAATGAGAATCAAAGGTCCAGAGCTGAAAGAGACCTAAGAACCCATTCTGTTTACTATAATCTGTACTACATATACTATATACTACCCATTCATTTTATAGATGAAGAAACTGAGGCCTAAATTAGTTTAAATGACTTACCTAACATCACATGTGTAGGCAATAGGAGAACTGGGATTTTTACCCAAGTCCCCTGACTCCATTATAACATGCTGATTCCAAAGATTATTCTCTATATCCCCTCAACTTTAAAGTTCTATTTTTCTACGGGCTAACATTCTATCTTCTAAGATCGCAGTCTATAGTCTATTCTAAAAGATGATTTTCTAAGGTCCTTTCCTACTCTAATATTCTGAATCTAGGATCAAAAAACTGAAGTTCAGATCCTAGCACTGATACTTTCTATTCGAACTTAGGTAAGTCACCATATTCTTGTTTGCTTCATCTTCCCAATCTGTAAAATCAGGGGGTTTGACTAGGTTATCCATGTTATTGTTTAGTAGTCTCAGTCATATCTGATTTTTCATGATCCCATTTAATATTATCTTGGGAAAAATACTAGAATGGTTTACAATTTCCTCCTCCAACTCATTTTACAGATGAGACAAACAAGGTTAAATGACTTTTCCAGGCTCACAAAGTTAATAAATGTCTGAGGCTGGATTTGAACTCAGGAAGATGAATCTTACTAACTTCAGGCCCAACTCTCTATGGACTATGGTTCCACCTAACTGCCCTTATTATCAATATAGTCCATTTCAACTCTAACCCTATGATCCTCTGTGTTAACTAATGTACAACCCTCCTCTTTCACTTTGATAATTCCAACTAAAAATGTAAGTTTTGCCTGAAAAACAGTAAGCACTCAAAATAAGGCTCATTATCTGATAGATTAGTAATTAGTGGTCCATTTTGTAGAAGTTTAGCGACTTGTCATTGACAATCACAGAAGCAGAAATGTCAGAGTCCAGTGTTGAGTTCATATCTTCTTATTCTAAATCTGATGTTATCTGCCATATTGCTTTGTATATGTTAATAATCTATTTTATAGTACTTGCCCATTCTGATATCTTCTGTTCAAAGGTTACTTAGAGTTCTAACAATCCATGATTAAAACCTCCTCCAGCTCTAACATCTTATGTTCTAAGGGCCATTATCTGACATTCTCTTTCTATAGTCCCTTCTGATTTCTAAAGAGCTAAGATTATTTGTTAATAATATTTATTTCTTTATTTCTTTATTCATAGATAACCATTTATTGGTTATTCATTATGCACATTTTAAGATAAGCATCAGGGGGCAGCTGGGTATCTCAGTGGATTGAGAGTCAGAATGGAATCAACAACTAGCAACTTCACTTTACTTGCTGAACCAGGAACTTGGAACCCTGAGGATACCACTGAAATCTGCTGTGGAATGCATTACAATCAGCTGTGTCTGCTCTGGCCTCAGCTCTGGATACCCCTGCTGGTCTATAGCTAGGACTGAAGAAGTGGACACCACAGGGTCTACAGGCATCAGGCCCTAAGAGCAGGAACTAAGACTTTGCTATTGCTGCTAACAAACCAGGAATTTTGGAAACCTGGAGTGAAGACTTGATACCTACTCTTTGCCAGGATATGGAAGTAGGAGAGAAGGAGTGAGGAAGGAGCACATATTGGTGAGAGAGAAACAATTTGAGAATAATTGGTCTTCCAGAAAAACCAGAAATTAATAGAAACCTGGACTCCATACTAAAAGAAATTATTCAGCAAAGTTGCCCTGAAGTCCTACAACAAGAGGACAATATAGACATTGAAAGGATTCATAGAACACCCACTACATTTGATCCAGATAAGAAAACACCCAGAAATATAATTGCCAAATTCAAGAGCTTTCAAGCAAAAGAAAAAATCTTACAAGAAGCCAGAAAGA
>NW_025349834.1:0-4865 GCF_016433145.1 Gracilinanus agilis
TAAATATAAAAATAAAAATATTGATTTTAAAAAGGACTTTCTTTTGGAATATTCTTTTTATTTGATTTGGCTTTAAAACTAGTTAGTACATCTCAGAATAGATGTATACTTATCAAATTTGGGGATCACATGAAATCAAAGCTCATGCACTGAATAACAGACTCATTATTTAAAAAGACCTTTATTTAGGGCAGTGCTAGGCATTATGCTAGGTCCTGAAGATATTTCTACAAAGAATGAAAAAATCCCTGATTGAAATGAACTTAGCATTTAATGGGGCAGACATAAATATAAAATGAATAAATATAAATATATACAAATCTCAAATACAAAACAGTTTGGGAGAGAGGGCAGCATCAAGAGAAATGATTAGGAAAGGCTTCATGCAGAAGATGGTGCTTAAGGCAAAGCTCAGGAGGGAATGCATTAGAGGCACTGGGTGAAGGAGCATGTGGGAAGGAGGGCCAGTACAAAGGCACAGAGATGGGAGATGCAATGCCATTTGTGAGGAACCTTAAGAAGGCTAGTTTGGCTGGATTACCACATGTGGGAGGAGAATTATAGGCAATAAAGCTTGAAAGATAGATGAGGAACAGGTTGTATAAGTTTTTAAAAGCTAAAAATAATTTATGTTTTATCCTAGACTTCTTTGGGAAGCCTATGGACTCCTTCACAGAATGGAATTTTCAAATGTACAAAATAAATTAAAATACAAAATATTACAAAAGAAATGATTCATTATATTGAGATGCAGTTATCAGAATACTAAAAAAAAGTTCACAGACTCTAAGTTAAGAACCTTTGACCCAGAGGCAACAAAAACCATTAGATTTAATTAAATAGGGGAGTCACATAGTGAGATCTATGTTTAAGGATAGATCTTTGGATTCTTTGGAAACAAATGTGCTTATGATGCACTACAATAGTGAGAGACATGAGATAAGGATACCAACACATTGCAATAATTTATATGAAAACTGATGAGATATTGAATTAAAGTAATAGCCGTGTGAATGAAGAGAACAGTTCAGATGCAAGAGATGTTGAGCTGGAAATAGCAAAATGACAACTGATTGGTTTTGTGGGTTAAGGGAGAGTGAGATGTTGAGGATAATGCCAACTATATGAACAGAAGAGACTATCAGGATGGTGAGACTTTCAAAAGAAATAGGAAAGTCTGTAAGAGGCTAGAATTTGGAAGTAAAGATAATTTCTGTTTTAAATATATTTTATTTGCAATGAATCTGGGGTTCCTAGCTTGAAATGTCCAATTTGCAATCTGTGATATAGGAGTGAAACTTAGGGTAGTTTCTTAGAAACTTAGGGACTCTATTTCTGAATCATCTGCATAGAGATAATAGATAAACTCATGGCAACTAATGAACTTATCAAGAGTGTAGTCAGAGAAAAGAAGAGGGAGTAGGTGAGAACTTTTGAGGAGAATCTACAGTTAGGTAATATGAAATAGATGATGAGGCTTCAAAAGAGACTGAGAAGGAATGGTCAGAGAAGTAGAAGAACCAGCAAAGAATATGGCCACTAAGAGGAGAGAATATTCAGTATGGTCAGTAATATCAAATGTAGTAGATTGGTTGAGAAAGATGAGTACAGAGAAAAACATCAGGTTTTAAGAGACCACTGTTAACTTTGGAGACAGCAGATTTAGTTGAGTTTTTAAGTTAGAAACCAGATTGCAAAGGGTTGTAGAAAATGAAGGCATCTGGTGTTAACTAGTCTTTTAATTAAAAAATTTTTTTTCCTTTACAATGTGGCAATCATTATATAAGTACTCTTTTGTTTCTGTCATTCTGCATCAATTCATATAAAACCTCTTAGATTTTTTCCAGGATAATCACATTGATAAATTCTTACATACAATATAATTCCATTATATTACATACAATTATTTGTTCAGTCATTCCACACTTGGTAGGCATACATTTTGCTTTCAGATTTTGATATGACAAAAAGTGCTGCCATGAAGAATCATATACTTATGCATATCAGGTCTCTTTGTTTTCTCTATAGTATAAGCCAAGTAGTGGTGTCACTTAGGTTAAAGGATATGCACACATTAGTGACTTTTGAAATATAATTTTAAATTACCAACTTTTTCCTTTTCTTTGATTTATTCTTTATAATGAAATTACTTTTGAACCTTTTCTTCAAATAATCTTCATTTATATTTTTATTATACTATGATCAGTCAAGGAAATATTTAATATTTCTGCTTTTTTCTATTTTTATGAAGTTTTTATGATGTGGTGTAATTTTAACTTTTTAAAGTTTTCAATTCTTATTTGGTAATTGCCAGAGATCTATCATAATCTAAATTTTCTAATACTGTATTTAGGTCCTTAATTTCTTATTTTAATTTTTGTTAGACTTGTCTAGATCTGAAATCTTATTTTATTACAGTCTCTAAGTATCTTTCTCTCTCTTCAGTTAACTTATTCTTCAAATACTCATATACTATGCATGTATGTATATGCATGTAGTATTGATGTTATATAAGTGCCTTTAAGAAGTTTCATTGCTTATCTCTTTCAACAATGCCCATTTTTACTGTTGCTTTGTTTGAGATCATAATTGTTACTCTTGCTTTTTTATCTGAAGCATAATAAATTCTGCTATAGCTCCTCAATTTTATGGTGTGATTTTTTTATGTTACAAGTGTTTTTTATAAATTACATGTTAGATTCTGTTTTCAAATCATTTCATGGGTGATTTTATTCTATTTATGTTCACTGTCACAAATGTTAATTATATATTTCCCTACAGTACTTTCCCTTTTCTAAAGAAGAAATCTAATCACCACTAGTAATATAAAACTAAGTAATAGTTGCTGTTCTGTCCCCTTCTTTGCCTAGCTCTGACTCTGACCTCTTGTTCTTACACCCTGTTTTTTAATATGCGCTTATTGATCAACCCTCTGAAGTTGAAATTTATTTTGTTTACAACCATTCCTGCAGGGATTCTTGACTTCTTGTTCCCCAATTCCTTCCTCTCATACCATCTGTTTTCTTGATTAGTTTAATATATTTCTACACCATATGCATGTTTTTTCAAAACTCTTTTGCCTGGTTTAGAAAAGAGTGAGTTCATGCTCCTCCTACTCTTTCCTCATATTTTTATAGTTTTCTTCTCAAACTCTTAAAATATGCAAATTAGTAAGTAATTCTTCTAGTCTTCCTTAATTCTTCTTTAGTGTATTTTATTTTCCTATCTCTTCTTCCATTTCTTCAACAAACTCACATTAAGGCCTTGTGTTCATGAAGTGTTTTAAAATTGTTTAATCTTCTTTCAATTGCTCAAATGCATTTACCATTTTAGGTTTCTCTGAACTCCTAAATTCATATTTTTAAATTCTCTCAATTCTGGTCTTTTCTTCCATAATGATGGAAAGCATTCTATTAAAGATTCATCTTTTCCCCCATGAGGTAACTCAGTTTTTCAAGGAAAAATATTCTTTATTGTAATCTTTTTGCCATTGGAAATGTTACATTTAAAATTTTCTTCCCTTTTTATTTGCTGCTAAATCTTATGTGATCCTGATCATGGTAGCTTGTTATGATAATTATTTGTTTTTGACTCCTTGTAGTAATTTTGATTTAAACACAGGATTTTAGCTATCATCTTCCTGTTTACAGATTAAAATTGTTTTGAGGCATCTGATAGGTAGATTCTTTTTATTTTTATTTTGTTTTTTGTTCTAAGAGGCAATTCTCATTTGTGATTTCTTGAAATATGATGTCTAGGTTTCTTTGTTGGTCATAGTTTTCAAGGATCCACAAATTTTTATGCTTTTTGTCCATTGTACAAAGATGTACCTGAGGATGCAGAGTCCTTAGGGCATTTGAAATATACCCTGTTTGGTTCAAGCACAAATGGAGTTTTGATGAGTCAGCTTTCAGACAAATATAATAAAGGGGAACTTCCACTCACTTCAGAAGTATCCCCTAAGGATTCACAGGTATCTTCTGTTTCCAAAATTGGCTAAATGCATAGTGACCAAAAATCTTTTAATTGATTACTTTGCTGGAAGTGAATGTGTATGAAATTATGTCTGGTAAGGTTTTGAATGGCCACAACAACAATGGGAGTTGTAGTAGAAACTCTTTAGGCCTGGAGGGTAGGGTTTCTCCCAAAAGAACATAAATTTTTTTTCTTTAAGAAAAGGTTTGCTGATTGCTTTTGTGGGAGAAGAAATGTTTTAAATCTCCTGGTGGGGAGAAGGCAACAGTTTTGCTGCTTTGTCTCTCTACTTAGCATTCATTTGCCTTTGAATAAATACTACCTTTTTTTGTATGTTTTTTATTTCCTTATCTTAGGTGAAAACTTATTCTGATAGGACACCAGGCAACCAGTAAGTTTGAGAGAACCATCAAGAGAACACTGAAGTAAATGGTGAAAACAGACCCTTCAATGTGCAATAATTACAATTTAATCTCCCAAGCCCCTCTACATCAAATGAGGACGTACTTAAAAGGATGCTGGGAATTTAGCTAAGGTGTAGCAAATTTTCTACCTCCACAAATGCCATCTGAGGTCTCTCAAACAATCCAAGTCCTAAAGTCAGTCTCAGCTGAGTTTGGTAAGTAGGCTATGTGGAGCAACCTACTAGACCTAGTCCAACAAGGAACCAGACTAACTGAGCAAAAGAATGATATCTACTGGTGTTGTGAGGTGAGCCAATGGGGTGCGGGATAGGTATACCCTTTACAAGAATTCAAGACCCCAAAACTTAGCCTAAAAATAAAAAGAGAAATTTATTAATTTAGAAGGTAATGTTGAAAGGCTGGGAGGGGATAGATTCTGGGTCTTTTTATTTTTTGACATTTATTTTTATTTGCTTTTATTTTATT
>NW_025349835.1:0-6389 GCF_016433145.1 Gracilinanus agilis
GCAGAGAGGGAGAGTAATAAAGTGCGCTCAGTTGGATCAAAGGGAGGAAGCCCCGGGAGAGGCTGCGGCGGCGGCAGGGGCAGGGGCAGGGGCAGGGCGTGATGCGCGCGGCTGCTGGGAGATGCCCAGGGATCCAGCTGCCAGTGGAGCTGGACAGCCGAGCGGCCATCCTCACGTGCTGACTGGGACTGCTGAGGGGAGTGCGGAGAAAGCGGGGAAGGCGGCTGCGGCGGCGGCGGAGGGAGCAGCCCGAGGGAGACAGGACTTGAGGGCTTGCTCTAGGGGAGAGCTGGCGTGCCAGGCGGATGGCAGACAATAAGTAGCGAGCGAGCGAGCGAGGAGAGCAGGTAGGTGGGCTGCAGTGCCCCAGGTCTGTGCGGGCCAAGACAGCGCAGCCTGGGCTGACAAGGGGAGGGGGGTCTGGGGGCCGGGCTCGCCCACCGGCCGCCGGCCGCCGCAGAGCCATTGGCTGCTCGCTGCGGCGCTTGCTGCGCTCGTCCCCCGGGGGTGCGGACGGCTTCGGGCTAGGGAAGATCCCTCCCGGCTCTGCCCACCTCCACGCCCCGCCCGGAGCAGCTTCTCCAGACTGGCAGAGGCTACCTAAGGAGTCCCCGAGCTAATCCTCTACGACCCTCCTTCCCTATCCTGGCCCTGAGACTTTGAGCCCGGTGTGGAAATAGGATGCTGGAAGCGGTTTGGGGCTTTGGGGGCTCTGGCTTTCCAGAGACGCAGCCGGGGTGCACGTGCTTTGTGGTCCCGCAGGGTCAGACTAATGGATCTCAGCTCGGACTTAGGGGTTTTGGAGGGGCTGGGAAGAACGGGGCGACAGAAAATATCCAAAATCCGGGGAGTGCGGAGAATAGGACCCAGGCTCGGCCGAGGCAGCCCCACTGACACCCAGCGAGGGGTCCGACCTGACCCGGGCAACTCCGGAGTTGGTGAGGGCGCGCTTGTAAAACCGCACTGGAGGTCACCCCAAACCTTCCGCTTTGTACTATTAAGCTCTTTCTCGTGAAATGGAATTGGAACGAACTCCCTGCGTTGGGGTGAGGGCTCCTGTCCAGTACTGTACCCTGCGGGATCCCACTGTAATCCGAGCTGGGTCTGGACGCGTTCGGAAACCCAGAGAGGCAGCTTCCCATTGGAGCCCAGGGAAGGTGCCCGCAGAGAGGGTTCCTTTGTGTACTTCCAGATGTGCGTCCGCCCTGGAGCTGGGTGGGGTAGCGAGCCTCCACATTCCTGTGATCTGTTAGGACTTGTTTAAAGAAAAAGAGCAAAGACCAACTCGGCTGAACTTGGCACATCCCGCTAGACTTCTGGGCTAAGTCCTTAGCAGATGGTGCTGAGAAGTTTGCTTGGGGTTTGGGAGGGCACAAAGATGGCTAGTGAGCGATGACAGCTCTATCCCCTCCGGAAAGCTGGTGGATCCTCCCGTGGCTTCTGGGTAAACTAGAAACTTATCAGCACATTATCCCATTACCTCCCTGAACTCAGTTTTTATGATGTATGACAGGTTCTTTTCTATCCCAAAGCGAATTCATCCAGAATGATGGACAGCTCCCAAAGGAGGGGGCAAAGGAGAAAAATCAGGCAATTCCCCCCTCCAGTCACTCCAAGTTAAAGCTGTTAATGTGGATTTTCATTATTTAGAAAAATTAAATATTTTTTAAAAGAGACATGAGCTCGTGCAATGCTTTGCCTTCCTTAGCCTGGAGGGTCTTATCACTTATTCATGATCTATCTCGCCCAGCCTTAATCCAGCGCTTTATTTGCTTAAATTCAGTAATAGAGGGAGAATGTATTTGAACAATATTATGAAAGAAAATACAGAAATCCTCCTGAAACCATTAAGGAGAGAGATTAATTTTCTTTTATCCAGCAGGAAAGTTTCCAGGATGAGCTTTTCCCAGGCCGAAAGATGTGACTAACCTTCTGTCTGTTTGGAAACAATCAATTTAAATCTTAGCCTGACAGCAAAATGAATGGGTTTCTTAAACACTCAAATTAATTTTCTCAAACATAATTATCCCCAAAACAGGTGGGAGGAGTTCACTTAGAGGCCTTCCAAAGTATAAAGGCAGTGAAAGTTTTCTTAGTCATTTCATGTCACTAATTACGAATTATTTTAAGTGGAAAGCGAGGCAGCACAGAGATCTGTGTCAGAGGACTTGACTTCTAAGGCGGAGTGTGGAGTAGTATGGGTCTAAGAGGGTTGGACTGGGAATGGGAGCATCTAGGTTGGAAATGTGAATGGCCTTTACCTCCTAGGTCACTGTAGGTAAACAGCTTAAACTTGCTGTGCCTCTGACTCCTCACCTGTAAATGGGGAGTAGGGCTGCCAGGAGCTTCCAGACCTCTGTTCTCCTTTCCAATCTAAATGGACAATCTTAGGGATCCTAAGTAAATAGAGGAGGCACAGAAACATAAAGATAGAAAGGACCCATTTTGTTTTTCTATAATTTCAATTGTGTCCAACTCTTTGTGACCCCATTTGAGGTTTTCTTGCCAAAAATATTGGAATGACTTGCCCTTTCTTTCTCCAGCTCATTTTATAAATGGAGGAAACTGAGGCCAACAAGATGAAGTGACTTGCCCAGGGTCACACAGCTAGTATGTGAAGCTGAATTCGAACTCAGATTTTCCTTACTCCAGGCCAGGTACTCTATTCACCATGTCAGTTAGCTACCTCAACCCAACCCATAGCCAAGCAAAAACACCTTGTACAATATATCCATCCTGTGTTCATCTAATCCTATCCTTGCTTTGAAGACCTATAAATGAGAAGAAACTCATTCAACTTACTGTTAAGAAGTTTTCTTTACATTCAATCGAAGCATGTTTATTTTCACACTCATAGGATGATTGATTTGGGTGAAGAGGGGGCCTGAGCTGGTCATCTAGCCCAACCCCCTCATTTTGCAGATTTGAGCTAGAAAGGTGAAATCCCTTGTCCCTGAACAGGGAGGTGGTAGTCAATTCTGAGCTAGGCTTTCAATTCACATCCTGGGACTTGAGACTCTTCTTCAGTTTCCTACTGCTACTGCTCTGGGATCAAACAAAATGAATCTAATCCCTTTTTCAAATGACAACTCTCCAAGTACTTGAAGCCAGTCTGCATTTCTCCCCAGAGTCTTCTCCAGATTAAATATATCCTCATTTCCTGCCCCCCCCCCTCCTTTTTTCTTTTAAGCTTTCCTTTTGTCTACTGATTCCAAGGTGGAAGAGTGGTAAGGACTCAGCAATTGGAGTTAAGTGACTTGCCTAGGGCCACACAACTAAAAAGTATCTGAGGATGAATTTGAACCCAGGACCTCCCTTCTCCAGGCCTGCCTCTCTAGCCACTGAGCCACCAACCTGCCCCATTCCTATCTCTTTTAGTTGGTGCTCACATAGCCTGAACTTGGTGATCTTTATCTGGATATTATCTAGCTTATTACTGTTCCCCACTAAACTTTAATGCCCAGAACTGAACCCAGCACTCCAGACTAGTCCGACCAAGGCCCCAGTGTTTGGTTTTCATAGCCCAGATATAATCAAATTGCTGTCCCTCCTCCATACTGAGGAATCACAAAAGATAGCTCTGACCTAGTGCCGCTACCAATAAGCTAGCTCCATGACAAGCTGTTAAAAGTCCATGTGCTATCATCTCCAGCCAGCCCGGATTGTCTAGCATTGACTTTCTGTCTGCCTTCTCCAAAATTCCACATGGCAATCTTACAGACATTAGAGACTTAAGTGAATTCTTGAGGTTTAAGTTGCAGGTAATTTTTTCCCCTCTTTAATGAATCCATTACCAAGATCTGATCATATCACCAAGGCAATATTTTTTATTCTCTGAGCTATCTCTGGGGTATGGTGTGGGGGATGGCGGGGGGACGTTTATGGGCATGAAATAGCTCTCCACATCCTGAAAATCATATATAACTCAGTTTGACCCTGCGAGTTCTATAGATCTGTTTTTAGATGTAGTTTTCTCTTTGTATATTTTAGAAATTTCATTTTAATTTTAAAATCTTCGGGCTCTGTGCAGGAGAAGGTGCAGCAATATTGCCAGTTTAGCTGTTTGATATGTATGTAATCTAAGGGTTATCCTGCTAATTTGAGGGACAAACCATCTTATATTCCTTTATAGCAGTGGTTCCCAAACTTTTTTGGCCTGCCGCCCCCTTTCCAGAAAAAATATTACTTAGCCCCCTGGAAATTAATTTTTAAAATTTTAATAGCAATTAATAAGAAAGATAAATGCACCTGTGGCCATCACCACTCTTCTGGATTGCTACAGCACCCACCAGGGGGCGGTGGTGCCCACTTTGGGAATCACTGCTTTATTGGCTCCTGCCAAATAAAGCTAATCACAGGGTGGACTTGTATTCATTTTCCACCTCATTCTAGGCTTCATTTCAAAATTATTTTCTGTCATTCATTCACTTTCAACTATAAGATTGAGATAGCTTGGAAGAATAGACTTGGAGCTTTAGACCAAGTAGGTCATTTCTCTGATTATCTCCATGGAATTTCTCTGGGAAAATCAAAGTTGCAACCCACCCCTCCAACTTAAGCACTTGGCATCAGGATTTCTCTAAACTAGGAGTTCTTAACTTTTTTTGTGTGAGTCTTGAACACCTTTAGCAGTCTGGTAAGACTTGTGATCCCTCTCCAGAATAATGCTTTTTTACATGCATAAAATGAAGTACATAGAATTGTAAATGAAACCCATTATATTGAAATATAGTTATCAAAATTTTTTAAAAAGCAAAGTTCATGGGTAGCTGGGTAGTTCAGTGGATTGAGAGTCATGCCTAGAGAGGGGAGGTCCTAGGTTCAAATCTGGCCTCAGACACTTCCCAGCTGGGTGACCCTGGGCAAGTCATTTGACACCCCCCCCCCCATTGCCCACCCTTACCACTCTTCCACCTAGGAGCCAATACACAGAAGTTAAGGGTTTAAAAAAAAAAAAAGCAAAGTTCATGGATCCCAGGTGAGGATCCCTTACTCTAAGTAAATTCCAAAACTTAGTCAAATTGAAATGAATGTTTGGTCAGATTAATATTAAAGATCTGGGGCTCCACATTCAAAGGACTGCCGATATCAAATAACAAAACAAAAAGTTTGTTGTTGTTAGCTGAGTCCCACACACATCCTTCATATGTAACTCAACTCCTGCTGGAACCCTTCCTGCTCTGGATTCACTGTGGGGGTGTTTGGGAAATTTGGAAAGGCACAAAAGCTAGGATGTGAGGAGGCATCATGGTAAGTGGCAAGCCCACTCTGAGGTGGGGTGGGTAGGATCTCTGCCTCTTATCCTAGCTTTACCACCCAGGGCTAAAATGAGCTTAACCTCTTGGGACCTCTGTCTCTTCTTCCATAAACTGAAGGAATTGAACATGTTCGTTTCTCTAGTCCTTTCTGTCTCTAAGATTATATGAATCCAAAATCACTAACAGATGTAATTCAGTGGGGAAAAAAGAAAGAAGAAATGATGGCCAGCAGGGCCAAAGGTGGGAGAATTTTGGAGAGCCCTAGAGGGTGTGACAGGGTACATTGGGAAAAGCACCAGGTTTGAGGTCAGAGTACATAGCAACCTTTCTGAGGCTGCCTTCCTAACTCCCACAGGCTCTGGAAGGTCTCTCTGTAGGCTGTCTGATTACTTTGTCTTCAGGGTTCTAGTACTTCTATGGCTTATGAGCCTCCACTCACTGTATCTTTTTTCAGTATTTTTCTCAAATTGCAATCCTTTCCCTCTATTGATTAACTTCAATCTATTCTGTGTATAGTTTTTTTTATATTCAGAATTATGTTGTATCCTCATTAGACTGTGAACTCCTTTGGAGCAGGCACTGTCTTTTGTCTTTCTTTGTACTCCCAGCCCTTAGCACAGTGCCTGGCACGTAGTAGGTGCTTAATAAATATTATTAATGGTCTGTGTCTCTTTCAGTATTAATTGGGGCAGCTAGGTGGCACAGTGGATGGAGCACTAAGTCTGAAGTCAGAACACTCATCTTGTTCAATCTGACCTCGTACACTTATTAGCTATGTGACCCTGAGCACATCACTTAACCTTATCTGCCTCAGTTTGCTCATCTATACAATGAACTGGAGAAGGAAATGGCAGATCACTCCAGCATCTTTGCCAAGAAAACTCTAAATCAGGGGTCGGCAACGTATGGCTCTCGAGCCATATCTGGCTCTTTTTTTTTTTTTTTTTTAATTTTAAACCCTTAACTTCTGTGTATTGACTTATAGGTGGAAGAGTGGTAAGGGTAGGCAATGGGGGTCAAGTGACTTGCCCAGGGTCACACAGCTGGGAAGTGTCTGAGGCCGGATTTGTACCTAGGACCTCCCGTCTCTAGGCCTGGCTCTCAATCCACTGAGCTACCCAGCTGCCCCCC
>NW_025349836.1:0-3082 GCF_016433145.1 Gracilinanus agilis
GCAGCACGGGCCTGTGTCCAGTCCTAACCCTAACTCTTAACAGAAATTTGGGAAAATGTTTAACTATAAGAAGCCAGTGGGGTCTGTCAGAAGGGACTGAGAAGGGTTAACCAGGAGAAGAGAGGACTTCATGTTTTTGTTTTTTTTAAACCCCTCATCTTCTGTCTTAGAATCAATCCTGTGCATTGGTACCAAGGTAGAAGAGTGGTAAGAGATAGGCAATGGGGGTGAAGTGACTTGCCCAGGGTCACCTTGCTAGGAAGGGTCTGAGGCCAAATTTGAACCCAGGACCTCCCATCCATAGGCCTGGCTCTCCATCCACTGAGCCACCCAGCTGCCCCCAAGAGAGGGCTTAATTAAGACAGTACAGAATAGCTTTCTTGGTATACTTAAAGGATTGCCACTGAGGAGGGCAATATAAGTATAGGGTGAAGTATACTTTAATGGGTACAAATGAGCTATCCAGACCAAGAGGGGGGAAGAGAACCCTTTCAGCTGAGGTGGAATGGAAGGTGTTGGGTGGCCCTTAAAGAGAAGAGTTTTCATTGGTAGAACTGCAGGACGTTCCAGGTATGAGAAGGCACCTGCTTTAGGGGAAGAGGGACAGGTCCAGCTTGGCCAAAGAGATTCGAGGTGGAGGGGTGGCGAGAAGCAATGGGAAACCCTCCTGAATGCTCAGCTACGAGATGAGGAGGAGGAAGCCCGCTCCAGGCACTGGAGATGACCTGGCAACCCCCCCGGGGGCAGGCCAGTGCAGGAGGAGATCAGGTAACAGGCAACAATCCAATTTGGCTGGAATGGAACGTGTGGGAAGGGGAGTGATGGGAAAATTAGTCTGGAAAGCTAGGCTGGAGCCAGATTGGGGAGGGAATGAATCATGAAGAAGATGACTTTGGCAGCCACGTGACGGCCACACTGGAGGGAGTTGTTGTTGTTGTTTAGTGATTGTTCAGCCATGTCTGACTCTCTGTGATCCCATTTGGGGTTTTCTCGAAGGAAAGCCTGCAGTACTCAACGCTTCCTGCTTGCCCACCTGCCCTGGCACCCGGGGGTAGGACTAGAAGGGAGAACAGAAGGGAGATCCCGCAGTGCTTTGCCATTTCCTTCTCTGGCTCATCTGACTGATGAGGAAACTAAGGCAAACAGGGTGAAGTGACTTGCTCAGGTTCTCATAGCTAGTGAGCCTCAAAGGTCAGATTTGAACACAGGAAGACTCCTCTTGGAAGACTCCAGGTGGAGCACACCATCCTCTGAGCCACCAAGCTTCGAGGTAGGAGACTAATGTAAAAGTCCATGAGAGGTGATGAGGGCCTGGATGAACTCTGGAGGTACAGGTGTCAAGGGAGAGGAAGGGATGGATGCTGTAGCTGCCCCTGATGGGGCGGGAGAGGGCGGCAAGAGAAGGAGCAGAGAATCCTAGAATCATCGCTTTGAAACCGAAAGGACTTAAGAGAGTTGAGTTGAGCCGCTTCCTTTCACAGATGAGGAAACTGAGGCTGAGGGCACAGTCAGTCAATGTCTGGGGCTGGAGGCGGATGCCCTCAGGAAGAGATGCCATACAAGTGCCACGGCCCCCAGGAGGACTCGGTACAGATTCCGCAGAGAGCACGGGGGAGAGGGGAGCTGCCGGGTTGTCTCATCTCTCTGGGGTTCTCGTTCTCCCTGCAGACTCCCAGAGCCAGAAGGCGGCCAGACCAACCACGAGATTCTTAGGAGTTGATCCAGGAGGCAGCGAGGGTGGTGGTTCAGTGGAAAGGTCCCAGCTCTGCCCCGCACGGCCCTGTATGATCTTGGGCAATTAATTTCCTCCCTCAGAGCCTTGGTTTCGTCCTCTGTAAAACGAGGGTGTTGGACTCCCTGATGTCTCAGACCCCTTCCAGCTCTCACTCTATCCAGTACCATGACTCATCCGAGTCAGGCGGCAGCTTCTCTCCATCACTTTCCTTGTCTTCCCAGGCCACTCCCCTGGATGCCTCCTTGGCAGCCTTCCTCCTCTCTCCCCATGGCACCCGCCCCTGGCTTGGGCAGCACAGCCCATGACTCATGCCCAGGCCCCGTGTTAATTGAGGTCCATTATACACGGATGCCCATCAAAGTTTGAAATAGCCCTGAGCCCCCTCCTGGGGGAAGCTCAGCCCGGAGGAGCCAGTCAGGGAAGCCCTGAGCTAAAAGGCAACGGGGAGAGAATGAATCAACCCAAAGGCGAGCCTGCAGCGCTCAATGCTTCCTGGGCTGCTTCCTCCTTGCCCACCTGTCCTGGCACCCAGGGGTGGGACTAGAAGGGAGAACTGGAGCCCCTTCACCCCAGTGGATGTTCCTTTCAGGGACCTATTTGTGATCCCGTGAGTCTGAGCTCAGCAAAGACAGGGGCTTCCGTCTATCTCCAGGACTCAGCACGTGGCCAGGCACACAGGAAAGGCTCAATAGGTGCCGGCTGAAACAGTCCAAAAGGAATACTGCAAAATTACAAAGAAAAACGTTGACCTCAATGAAGAGCTGAGACACCTCTCCCAATTCTTTTTGCAGAGGGGGTGGCAAAGGGTGGCTGCGGGGGTGGCACACTGAATGTAATGTCAGATGGTTTGCCCATTGTGCACCAAGCAGTTGGGCTGAATTTCTGTCTTCCTCTTTTTCTTTCTTTCTTTAAAAAAAAATTCTTTGTTATATGAGAAGGCTCTTGGGGAGGAGGAAATCTATATAAATGTAAAAAATCTATGCCATGGGGGGCAGCCAGGTGGCTCAGTGGAATGAATGCCAGGCCCAGAGAAGGGAGGTCCTGGGTTCAAATATGGCCTCAGACACTTCCTACTTGTGTGACCCTGAGTAAGTCACTTAACCCCCACTGCCTTGGAACCAATACACAGTATTGATGCTAGAATGGAAGGTGAGGGATTAAAAAAAATCTATACAATATAAAGCAAACCATATCAATGAAATCTATTCTAAAATAAATACTTTATATGCACACATAAAGTATTTATTTTAAATAGTTTTAATAATAATAATAATTTTAATACTAATACTTTAAAATAAAGCATTTATTTTAAAATAGATTATATATATATATATATATGTATATATA
>NW_025349837.1:0-1298 GCF_016433145.1 Gracilinanus agilis
TATATATATATATAAAATGAGTGGGAGAAGGAACTGGGAAACCAATCCAGTATCTCTGATAAGAAAACCCCAAAGAGGGTGGGAGGGTCACAAAAAATAAGTTGGACACCATTGAGATGACTGACAACACCACCCAAGAGTTCTGTATTGGACAAGTTGAGCTTGGGATGCCCATGGAACATCCAGTTCTAAATATCTAATAGTAAATTGGTGATGAAGGATCGGATCTTAGGAGAGAGACAAGGGCTGGATAGATAGATCTGAGGATAGTCTGCATAGAGAGAAGACTTAAACCTATAGGAGCTAATGAGATCATCAAGTGAGGGAGTTTAGATAATAAAAAGAACAGGGCCCAGGTCAGAGCCTTGGGGATCAACAGAGAGTGGATGTGAAATGATGACAATCTAAGTAAAAGAGTCCGGGCAGGAGTGGTCAGGCAGGCAGGAAGAGAAGCAAGAAAGAGCCATCCCCAAAACCTAGAGTCAATATCTAGCAAGAGAAAGTGGGCAACAGGGTCAAATGGTGCACATGGATCAAGAAGGATGAAGATAGAGAAAAAGCCATTAGATTTGGCAATCAAGAGAACCTGAGTAACTTCCTTTGGAGAGGACCATTTTAGTTAATGAGGTCAGGTCAGAAGCCAGATTGAAGAGGGCTTAGAAGACAGAGACAAGAGAAGAAATGGAGGCACTGATTGTGTGTGGCTTTTTTAAAGGAATTTAACTAAAATGGGAAGGAGAGATTGAGGGCAATAGCTGATGGGCATGGTAGGAGCTAGTGAAAGGTTTTTTTTTAAAGAATGAGGGAGATTTTAGTATATTTGCAGGCATCAGGAAAGGAGCCAAAGAGAGACTGGAAATAAAACAGACATAAAGAGATGGTGGCACTTGAACTCTTTTTTTAACCCTTACCTCTGTCTTAGAATCAATACTAAGAATTGGTTCTAAGGCAGAGGACTGGTAAGAGTGAAGCAATTGTGGTTAAATTCCCAGGGTCACATAGCTAAGAAGTGTCTGAGGCTGAATTTGACCCCAGGACCTCCTATCTCCAGGCCTGGTCTATCCATTAAACCACTTGGTTGCCTCTTAAATTAAGTCTAACAGGAAATCAGGGATGGGATTGGGAAGGAGGGCATTCTAGGTATGAGGAACAGTCATTGCAAAGGCATGGAGTCAGACAGAGGTGAGAGAGAGAAAGAGAAAGAGAGAGAGACAGAGACAGAGAGAGACAGAGAAAGAGAGAGAGAGACAGAGAAAGAGAGAGAGAGAGAGAGAGAGAGAGAGAGAGAGAGAGAGAGA
>NW_025349838.1:0-1284 GCF_016433145.1 Gracilinanus agilis
ATATATATATATATACATAAAATATATGTATTGTTTATATACAAAAAACTAGGGGTAAAAATGGAGGATAATACTAAGAGAAATGGGAAAGGAAATAAAATGGGGTAATTTTATATTTCACAAAGAAGTGCATTGGGGGGAAGGGAGGAGTAGACCAATACAAGGGAAGGGTGAAAGAGGTTGGAGAGAGGCTCCGAAAAATTTTTAATCATTACAGTGGGAAAAGTCAGAAAAGTTCAATGAAAGAAAGACCTCCAACTCCAAATTCAGTCATTATCATCATCATCATCAACATCATCATCATCAATGTCATCCATCATTATCAACATCATCATCAAAAACAACACAATGAACATCAACAACACCAACATCATAAATATCATCATCAAAATCAATATCAAGATCATCACCATCAACAACATCATCAACATCAACAACATCATCAACAAAATTAATATCCTTATTTGCACATCTGGTTGAGGAAAGGTTTTTGCTGGTGGCCTAACTGAATAGCATACTATGCAAAGTATTGAATGAGAGCCAAAAGACTTAAACTCTAGACTTTACTGCCACTATGTGTCTTTTGGGGGTAAAAAATAAAGCCTTCTTTTTCCTGGGCTCAGTTTTCTCATTTATGTATGAGTGAAGCTTATTTGGATCCTACATTAAGTTAATCAATTAAATCAAAGAATAAACCAGGTGTAAAAAAAAAGAACATATGGTTTTTAATAGAAAAAAATTGAAAAATAAATAAAAATATAAAAAACCAAATAGGGAAATAATGGAGCTCAATGAATATAGGGTGACATGATCAGACTTATGCTTTAGAAAAATCAACTGAAGAGCCTTGTGGAGGATAGATTAGACTCAGCAAAGAGGTGAAGTAGGATTCACAATTAAAAGATAAAGATGGTAAAACTATGAAGAAAAATAGGATGGAGGAAAATATACAATTAATAATTATAACTTTGAATGTGAATGAGATGTATTCACTCATAAAATGGAAATGGAAAGCAGAATGGATTAAAAATGAAAATTAAAAAAAAGAATGTTGCCTAGGAAGAATTTGTGTTGGTGGTGGGGTAGATTAGATGATCTCTCCAACCTCTTTCACCCTTCCCTTGTATTGGTCTACTCCTCCCTTCCCCCCAATGCACTTCTTTGTGAAATATAAAATTACCCCATTTTATTTCCTTTCCCATTTCTCTTAGTATTATCCTCCATTTTTACCCCTAGTTTTTTGTATATAAACAATACATATATTTTATGTATATATATATATAT
>NW_025349839.1:0-3710 GCF_016433145.1 Gracilinanus agilis
CATATATATATATATATATATATATATATTTCCCCCTAGTGGTAATCATACAAGCCTATGGCATTAGCTGTTTTCTTTTAAAGTTCTATTTAAGTTCAGTAAAATTTCAGAAATGTGCTGGCATACATTAGTATGATATTTTACCATGGCTTTTTTTGTAGAAAAATAGCAACTGATACTAATTAAAGTTAATTATTCAGATTAGTATTATCCTTTTGGTTTAGCTGGTCTTACAATGTGCTATAGCCTACTCAGATATTTGCTTGAAGAAGAGTGAATTTTCCAGCTCTAATGTATACTATTTCCTAATTAGATTTTCCCTCAGGTTAGGAAGAGGAGGGAGCAGAGGTAACCTATATCCTATGACCATGCAGGTGTTAGACCTTAGGCCAAATGTTAAACTTTTTTATATGTCTGATGTTTATCCAAGATTGATGCTAGCACCACTTTCTTAGTTTTGTTACATTGAATATCAACTGCATCGGAAAAGATTTTAATTTTCACTATAGCTGTGGTTCAATATGGGAACTGTGACAAGAAAGGAGGACAGGAATTGTAAAGGCTTATGTATTTCAGGATAATCCTAGAACAGATGAAGATTTATTTTCAACTCCAGACAAAGTGAGACATGAAAATAAAATCATTCCTCTTCTAGATTCTAAAGAGACATTTGGATGACTCAAAATAGTATCAATGGATGAAAATGGACATATTCTTCTTAGGTATTCATAAATATAAATTATCCAGGAATCTGCATTTTAGAAGTCCCAAATGCTTACTGAATGTCATGTTGATCAAGCTTAATGTTTCATTTTGGTTTCTGACTATATATTATGCAGTTTGGAGTTTTGTAATTCTGTGCACAGAGGTTCAGTTACAAGAATATGCAATGGCAGGGCAACTAGGTGGCTCAATGAATACACTGCCAAGCTTGGAGAAGGGATGTCCTGGGTTCATGTCTGACCTCAGACACTTCCTAGATGTGTGAACCTGGACAAGTCACTTAGGCCCAATTGAGTGGCCCTTAATGCTCTTCTGATTATGAACAAACACTTAGTACTAATTCTAAGACAGAAGGTAAGAGTTTTAAAAAAAAGAATATGCAATGCTGGCAATTGGAAGTTATTCCCATATCACTAAGAGTTGGCTTCTTTCTTCATTTTCTCTATGCTGCTAAGTGATAATGAAGATAAAATTCTATGTGATCCCACTTACTCCACTTGTTTTAGAGCTGTTGAAAATTATAATCCTAATCCTTGGGTTTTCTTTAAAAAATGCAATACATTGAAAATCCAATTTACAAAATAACCCAAAATAAGAGGATGATTTTTTGTTTTGTAACAAAGAAACAAAATGTGATGTACTGCAAGGCATCTTTTCATTTGAAGAGAGAAAATCTGCAGTGCATAAGTCTTCATTGAATATTTCCATAAGGGCAAGCCATTTAACCTCTTTGATCCTAAGCATATCCATTGCTAAAACGAGAATCTTAATATTTACAATTCCTACCTACTGGAATCATTTTGGGGAAAAATAAGGGTAAAACGCTACTATGTACATGTATGAACCATTATAATGTCTTTACAAGATTAAATACACAATCAAGAAATCTTGCTGGAGATGATGTGTCTAAAACATTGAGGGATGGTTTTTATACGACTTCTCAGGAAGAAGATCTCCAAAGAATGGACAGATCTCTGTTGCTATTAATATCCTTCTGACAGCTTTCACCAAAATACAATATTCTCCAAATATTGTAATGAATCTTTTCTCCTATAAAGTTACTCTGACTTTATGTATTGTGGGTCCAAATCCAACAAAAACTATAGCTTCCAATCTCCAACAACTGACAATTTCCTATTTGCTTTTCCTCACACAGGGCAATCCTTCTCTTATCTCTATGCCTTTTGTATAGCCTTCTTTTCAACACCTAGAATATCTGTCTCTTCCATCTGCCTCTTAGTTTCCCTGGCTTCCTTCAAGACTGAACATAAATCCTCCCTTTTCCAAGAGGACTTTCCTGTTTCTCTTAGCTGCTGATAGCTTTTCCTCTGTGAAAACTGTTTATATTTGTATGTTCTTTATTTTCATGTCTGTCTCCACAATTAGAATATAAGATTGATTGTATTTGCTAGGATCTGTTCTTTTTATGGTTAGCACTTAGCATAATATCTGACACATAGTAAGTTTAATAAATACTTGCTGACTAATTGCTGATTAAAAGTAGGCAAATATGGCTCAATATACAATAAGAAATTAATTTTGTTAAGATTAAAATTATCTTGAGAGACTGATTTTTGGGTAAAGATATAAATATATTGATTATATCAGGTTTATTGATTAGGCTAGCAATATAACCAATAAAGTGATATAGGTCTCGATGGTTGTCTCTCATAACTAAGGACAACTTATGATGAGTAAGAGACATGGACAGACAGATTTTTAGGAGCTCATTATTCAGCCCTTCCTTTGACCATCTAAAGATATATTTAATTGATGATAGCTAATTAAGACATGCTCAATCAATCTTCCACCTCTTCTCATACCTAATCTTGGGAAAACAAGCCTCTAGGAAAAGAATCCTTATTCCCCTCAATTATTAAACAAATTCTGTTTAGTAGGAAAACATTCCTTGGGATTCCCAAGGACAAAGGAAATGGAAAAAAAAATGGCAAACTAGATAGTATCTCTGATCCAGATCCCAGGAAGAGAAATACAGGAATATATAGCAATTCCCCTTATATATAGGAATTAATACAGTTTATGAAGAATAAATTCTTACATAATCTATGATGTAATTCTTTTTAAATTTTAATTTCAATTTTTAAATATTTTTCATGGTTACATGGTATATGTTTTCTTTCTCCCTTCCTCCCTCCCCGCTCCCAGAGTTAACAAGCAATTTCACTGGGTTATACATATATAATCACTCAAGCCCATTTTCATATTACTTATTTTTGTAAAAGAGCAATCCTTTAAAAACAAAACCCTAAATCACATACTCATGTAAGCAAGTGATAAATCAGATGTTTTCTTCTGGATTTATATTCCAACAGTTCAGTTCTTTATCTATATGTGGATAATATTCTTTCTCATAAGTACCTTAGAATTGTCTATGACATAATTCTTGATAACGTTATATGCATATGTAAGCCTAGATTGAAGGTAAAACAGGTTTAGTTCTGTGAAGGGTTAAATGTTTTGGTAGGAATTTGAACAGTGGTCAGGAGAGCAGTTTCTTAAACACAAAACAATGTGTTTTGAGGAAAGTCAGAAAGGAGATAGAATGGAGGAAATTGAGAGAACTCTTATACCTATGCCTAAGATCTCAATCCTAACTAAAAATGAAAAAAAAAAAACAAACAAACAAACCTAAATCTGTCTTTGAGGGCAGTGTCTTCTGCCAGGCCAGGCATGGCCTATCTACCTATTCTGTCTATCTAATAATATACCCAGTATATATCTTCCTATCTAAATTAATCAATAAACATTAATCAAACTCTACCCTCCTTAAATCTGTTTTCTTTACCTCCAAGTGTCAGTTAGAAACCTTTAATTACCAGTCTCACTGAGACCAAAAGACAGACTCCTACTCCCCTGGGGAGCCCAGAGACAAAAGCCCTTTTCCAATTGCTTGCAATTCACTAACCAACTCTCAGCCACACCTTCTAGCCACACCCAGTGTCATCAACTGTCAACCTGCCCAGCAA
>NW_025349840.1:0-8670 GCF_016433145.1 Gracilinanus agilis
ATATATATGTATATATATATATACATATATCAATATATCAGCAGTGGGAGTTGAATTTGTCTTTCTGACTCTATTTGCCATGCCATGGTACTTTTCTTTTTTCCTTACTATTGAATTTAAATTCGCATTCCCAGAGAGAGAACCATCTGGTTCAGTCATTGCTCCAACTCTATCTCCATTCTCTCATCTACTTCTCCTTTGCTTTTATTATATACATTAAAATTTGGGGCAGAGCCAAGTATGAAGAACTTGAACATGAAAATACTGTCAACTTTTCTGAATTCCAGTAACATATTTAATCCATTCCCTTCATTTCATGCTTCTCATCTTGAACTGTGGAAGTAATATACCAAGTTGTCTTATGAAATGAAAGTAATAATGTGATTTTCTAAATATGAAGACTTCTTCTTTAAGAATGGGTAGATGAGAATAAGTTGTTCCAATGGACACGAAGAAGGCTGAAGCAGGTGCTATGGAGTGCTCAGAGCTTGGTAAGACATCATAGATACCAAAAACATCTATTGCATCATGGGCCATCTCCAATCCTTGTGACTTGTCTGGCCACTGGATTTGTGTGACTCTGGAAGAGAAAGTGAGTGGATCATTTTGTTCAACAATTCCTTACTTAAATCTGATTCACACACAAGTCAAGACACCACCCTATGATGTCACTAGTGCTCTTCGACAATGAAGGATCCACAACAAATGACAACAACCTCATTAGAATAGAAAGTTAGATTTTGGCCACTGGTGAATAAGAACCCCATCTCTTTCTCAGTGTAATTAGAATGCAAGTACCTTGAGGACAAGATCTTTCTCTTTTTCTTTCTTTTCTGCTATACTGTTGGGTGTATAAAATGAATTCAATGAAGTCTTATAAATTTAATGAATGAATATTCCTGAAACACATTCTATTTTCTATTGAGCATGTGGTACACAAAGAATCCTAGTTAGAAAAAATGGACATATTTAGCTCAATTCCTTCATTTTACAGATGAGGCTATGAAAGCCCAGAGAAATTAAATGAATTGTCCTTTGCCATACAGATATTTAGAAACAGATTTCAAATTGGAACCCAGATTCTTTGACTCCTAATCTAGTTCTCTTAAACTATACTACAGTGGTTTCTTCCAGTACCTTCTTGATTTCTAAGTCATTAATGAAATTTCTTTTTCTTTTCAGGGATGATTTCTGGTGATGTTGGTTGGTTTAAAAGAAAAAAGAAAATATAGATGCCAAATCCTTAACTATTTCAGTAACATAACATCTGTCAATGTTGGCTTTTTTGTCTCAGTTAGTTTGCCTTCTTTCTTGAGGTGATGAACCCACTGGGCAAAAGCCAGAATGTATCTATTTTTATACTGTATGGTAGCTCCTAATCCATAATTATCGTGATTACCATCATCTGTTCACCAAATGATGTGCTGACAATCTGTGGGTCTTGTGCTCAAATGTGTTTTTGGGATAAAGTGCTTGAGAAAGGGAAAATTGAGTCCTAGGAGTGTCTTGGAAATGTAAGAGTGAATAGCTTCTTTACAATTTGATGGTGAGTTTCAGAAAACCATGTTTCTTTAAAGGAGTCTAGGAGACTAAAATTAGTGCTGCTTTTAGCACCGTTTCAACCAGAGACATTTTACTTTTAATATAAATAGGATCAAAGAGTTCTATCATAATGTCTTTTACTGCCTTAGAACAGAGGTGAATCATTAGAGTCACATTGTCTATTCAGTCCTCACAGTTGTTTATTACCCCAAATGGATAGAAAGGAATAATTTTGTGTCATAATGACTACAGAAGGCTTTGAAACTCAGTAAGGGGAGAAACTGTTGCCTGGAAGGATTACTTTATATAAAAGGAAAATGATCAAATGCTGGAAAACTTTTTGAAATTTAGTCTATATGTTTGATTGAAGATTATATGTGGGAAAAGGTTTGATCTCTGAATTCCTGAGCTCATGCTCTCTGTTTTATCTGATAAATAAAATAATGCCCTTTGTTATGTCTCCCTATAGACTGCCCAGTATGAGATCCCTCATTGAGAAAAATCAGTTTTAATAAGAAATTAGAAAGGCAACACCAGAGGTGTTTAATTAGCATTTATCTAGAAACATTCTTATTCAGACACACTATTTATGTGAAGAAGTTCTGGAATGGAAGAGAAAAACTTACTGAGTGAAATACATTTTCCTGGACTATTCTGCTTCCAAAGTGGGAGATGGAATTATTTCAGAGAGGAAAGAAAAGGTTAATAGATGACTTAACTTCTCAAAAACATGAATCTATGCATTCATTTATTCATTCGTTCGTTCATTCTTTATTTCATAATTGTAATTTCAGTCATGTGGGGAAATATTGATGTAAAAACTTCCTCCTCTGTTTCAGGGATTAGGGAGTTATGTAGAGTCATTGAAAGTGTAAATGACAACTGGTAGAAATGTAAACCAATTCAAACATTCCAGAGAACAATTTAGAACTACGTCCAAAGGGTTATATAAATGTGCATATCCTTTTATACAGCAATACTGCTTCTTGGTCTGTACCCCAAAGAGATTTAAAGAAAAAAGACCTACATGTACAAAACTATTTATAACAGCTCTTTTTGCAATGGCAAAAAAATTGGATATCAAGGGTATGCTCGTCAACTGGGGAATAGCTGAACAAGTTGTAGTATATGATTGTGAGGGAGCACTATTGTGCTACAAGACAGGGGAGTGGTTTCAGATAAACATGGCAAGACTTATGTAAACTGAGGCAAAGTTAAATGAGGAGAACTGGAATCTTAAATGTAATTTGAATCATTGCTATGGCTTTGAGGGGGAAGGAGAAAGAAAATTTTAAAATAACAAACATTTATTGATATCACAAATGGTAGAAGAAAAGTTTTACATCAATTAAATAAAATATTTCCAAGGTGAACACATTTCCCAACCCAAGTTTCTTTCTCCTTCCCCTTCAAAGCCAATTCTAGTCCTTTATCCCTTTCATTTTCTATTCCTCTACTTTCTAGTGTTTTCAATAGGATTGGATGTTGTATTTTGTCAAAGGCTTTTTCAGCATCTATTGAGATAATCATGTGGTTTTTGTTGGTTTGCTTATTGATATGGTCAATTATGTGAATGGATTTCCTAATGTTGAGCCATCCTTGCATTCCTGGTATAAATCCCACCTGCTTATGATGGATAACCCTCTTGATCACGTGCTGGAGTCTTTTTGCTAGTATTCTATCTAAGATTTTTGCATCTATGTTCATTAAGGAGAGTGGTCTGTAGTTTTCTTTCTCTGTTTTTCATCTACCTGGCTTTGGGATCAGTACCATATTTGTGTCATAAAAGGAGTTTGGTAGAACTCCTTCTTTGCTTATTATGTCAAATAGTTTCTATAGTATTGGAATTAGTTGTTCTTTGAAGGTTTGATAGAATTCACTTGTGAATCCATCTTGTCCTGGTGAATTTTTCTTAGAGAGTTCTTTTATGGCTTGTTCAATTTATTTTTCTGATATAGGATTATTTAAGTATTCTATTTCTTCTACTATTAATCTAGGCAATTTATATTTTTTTAAATAATCATCCATATCACCTAGGTTTCTATACTTATTGCCATATAATTGGGTAAAATAGTTTTTAATGATTGCCTTGATTTCCTCTTCATTAGAGGTGAGGTCTCCCTTTTCATCTTTGATACTGATGATTTGGTTTTCTTCTTTCCTTTTTTTAATTAGATTGACCAATACTTTGTCAATTTTGTTTGTTTTTTTCAAAATACCAGCTTCTAGTCTTATTTATTAATTCAATAGTTCTTTTACTTTCAATTTTATGGATTTCTCCTTCAATTTTTATAATCTCTAATTTGGCCTTTAGCTGGGAATTTTTAATTTGTTCCCTTTCTATTTTTTTTTCATTTGCATTCCATGTTCATTGATCTTTGCCCTCTCTAATTTGTTAATACATGCACTCAAGGATATAAATTTCCCCCTGAGTACTGCCTTAGATGCATCCCACAGAGTTTGATAGGATGTCTCATCATTGTCATTCTCTTCAATGAAATTATTTTTTCTATGATTTCTTCTTTAACTAACTGGTATTGGAGAATCATATTATTTAATTTCCAATTAGCTTTTGATTTGCCTGTCCATGTGTCCTTACTAATTATTATTTTTATTGCATTATGATCTGAGAAGGTTACATTTATTATTTCTGCTCTTTTGCATTTGTTTGCAATGTTTCTATGCCCTATTACATGGTCAATCTTTGTGAATGTACCATGTGTAGCTGAAAAGAAGGTGTATTCCTTTTGTCCCTACTTATTTTTCTCTACATATCTATTAAATCTAATTTTTCTAGGATTTCATTCACCTCTCTTACCTCTTTCTTATTTATTTTTTGGTTTGATTTATATAGATCTGAAAGAGGGATATTTAGATCTCCCACTATGCTTTTACTAACTATTTCCTTCTTGAGCTCTGCCAATTTCTCCTTTAGGAATTTGAATGTTATGCCATTTGGTGCATACATACTGAGTACTGTTATTTCCTCATTGTTTATACTGCCTTTTATCAGGATGCAATTACCTTCCCCATCTCTTTTAATTATATCTATTTTTACTTTGGCTTTGTCAGAAATTATGATCTCCACTCCTGCATTCTTTTTCTCATTTGAAGCCCAAAAGATTTTGCTCCAGCCCTTGACGTTGAACCTGTGTATATCAACCCACCTCATATGTGTTTCTTGTAGACAACATATGGTAGGATTTTGGTTTCTAATCCACTCTGCTATTTGCTTCTGTTTTATGGGTGAGTTCATCCCATTCACATTCAGAGTTATGATTATCAGTTGTGTATTCCCCAACATTTTGGTATCCTCTCCTAGTTCTACCCCTTCTTCTTATGCTCTTTCCTTTTTAAAACAGTGGTTAGACCAGCCCCCTTTTCCCCTCCCTTGATTTACTTCCCTTTCCACCTCCTCCCTTATTATTCCCCTCTTTTTATTTTTAAGGTCTAATGAATTACCTCAGAGCACTCCTCCCTTCCCTTTTTTGACCTCCCCACTTCCCTGATCCCCTTGATTTATCCCTTCTGACTTTCTCAAGAGGGTTAGATAGAATTCTGTATCCCAATGGATATAGCTACTCTTCCCTCTCAGGGTTAATCCCACTGACAATAAGATTTAAATATTACCTCTTAATGCTCTCTTCCTCTCCTTATAATAGTATTCATTCCCTCCCCTTCCCATGCCCTCTTTGTGTGCTATAGAATATCCTATTTTTCATATTCATTCAAGTTTCTCTTGGTGCCATCTACTATTCACCCCCTCTCTTCCCTTCCTACCCCCCTGTCTCATCTTAGACCATTTAGTGCTCCAACCTCTACCCGTGATTAATTCTTCTAATTACTATAGTAGTGAATACAGTTTTTGAAGATTACACCTAACGTTTCTCCATATAGGAATACAAATAATTTGATCTTATTAAAGCCCTTAAAGCAGCAAATTAAAACATAAGAGTTTTCTTTCTTTCCCCTCTATTTCTTATTTACCTTTTCATGTTTCTCCTGTTTTTTTGTGGTTAGATATTGAACTTTTCATTTAGTCTTGGTCTTTTCTGTGCAAATACTTGGAAATCTTCTATCTTGTTGAATGCCCATACTTTCCCCTGGAAGTATATAGTCAGTTTTGATGGGTAGGTGATCCTTGGTGGTAGACCCAGTTCTCTTGCCTTTCTGAATATCATATTCCAAACCTTGCGGTCTTTTAGCATGGAGTCTGCCAGATCCTGTGTGATCCTGATTGGTGCTCCTTGATATCTGAATTATCTCTTTCTGGCTTCTTGTAAAATTTTTTTCTTTTAGTTGGAATCTCTTGAATTTGGCTATTATATTTCTGGGGTTTGTCTTTTCAGGGTTTAGTATAGAGGGTGATCTATGGATCCTTTCAATGTCTATATTGCCCTCTTGTTGTAGAACTTCAGGGCAATTTTGCTGAATAATTTCTTTTAGTATGGAGTCCAAATTTCTATTAATTTCTGCTTTTTCAGGATGACCAATGATTCTCAAATTGTTTCTTCTAGACCTGATTTCTTGATCTGTCAATTTCTCAATGAGATATTTCATGTTTCCTTCTATTTTATCAGTCTTTTGACTTTGCTTTATTTGTTCTTGCTGTCTTGAGAGATCATTGGCTTCTACTTGCCCAATTCTGGTCTTTATAGACTGGTTTTCTGATATAACCTTTTGATTTGGTCTATCCTGTTTTCCAGCTGTTTGATTTTAGTCTCCAATTTGCTTATCAATTCTTTTGATTTGGGGGCATCTTTCTCCAACTGGGAGTTTCTGTCTTTTAACCTGGTAATTTCCTTTTGAGCTATTTCTCCTTTCTCTTGCCAAATCTCTTCCATATTTCTTATGATCTCAGATTTGAACTCTTTAAGAGCTTGTGACCAATTTTCTCTTCTTTTTTTAAAAATTTAAACATTTATTAATAATCATTTTTAACATGGTTACATGATTCCTGCTCCTACCTTCCCCTTCACCCCCCCACAATTGCCCCTCCCATGGCCGATGCACATTTCCACTGGTTTTGTTATGTGTCCTTGATCAAGACCTATTTCCAAATTGTTGGTGGTTGCATTGGTGTGGTAGTTTCGAGTCCACATCCCCAATCATGTCCACCCTGACCCATGCGTTAAAGCAGTTGCTTTTCTTATATGTTTCTTCTCCTGCAGTTCTTCCTCTGAATGTGGGTAGCGTTCTTTACCATAAATCCCTCAGAGGTGTCCTGGGTCATTGCATTGTTGCTGGTACAGAAGCCCATTACATTCGATTTTACCAAAGTATATCAGTCTCTGTGTACAATGTTTTTCTGGCTCTGCTCCTTTCACTCTGCATAAGTTCCTGGAGGTCTCTCCAGTTCCCCTGGAACTCCTCCAGTTTATTATTCCTTTTAGCACAGTACTATTCCATCACCAGCATATACCACAGTTTGTTCAGCCATTCCCCAATTGAAGGACATACACTCCTTTTCCAGTTTTTTGCCACCACAAAAAGCACAGCTATAAATATTTTCGTACAAGTCTGTTTATCTATGATCTCTTTGGGGTACAAACCCAACAATGGTATGGCTGGATCAAAGGGCAGGCAGTCTTTTATAGCCCTTTGAGCATGATTCCAAATTGTCAGCCAGAATGGCTAGATCAGTTCACAATTCCACCAGCAATGCATCAATGTCCCAATTTTGCCACATCCCCTCCAACATTCATTACTCTCCCCTTCTTTCATTTTAGCCAATCTGCTAGGTATGAGATGATACCTCAGAGTTGTTTTGATTTGCATTTCTCTAATTATTAGAGATTTGGAAAACTTTATCACGTACTTATTGATACTTTTGATTTCTTTACCTGAAAATTGCCTATTCATGTCTCTTGCCCTTTTATCAATTGGGGAATGGCTTGATTTTTTATACAATTGCTTTAACTCCTTATATATTTGAGTAATTAGACCCCTGTCAGAGTTTTTCGTTATAAAGATTTTTTCCCAATTTGTTTTTTCCCTTCTGATTTTGACTACATTGTTTTTGTTTGCACAAAAGCTTTTTAGTTTAATATAATCAAAACCATTTAATTTACATTTTGTAATTTTCTCTAACTCTTGCTTGGTTTTAAAGTCTTTCCTTTCCCAGAGATCTGACAAGTATACTATTCTGTCAAATAGTGGATTCATGTCCCAAAAGTTGGGCTCTTTGGGTTTATCATACACTGTCTTGCTGATGTCATTTACCCCAAGTCTATTCCACTGATCTTCCTCTCTATCTCTTAGCCAGTACCATATTGTTTTGATGACTGCTGCTTTATAGTATAGTTTAATATCTGGTATTGCTAGGCCCCCTTCCTTCACATTTTTTTCATTATTTCCCTTGATATTCTTGATCTTTTGTTATTCCAAATGAAATTTGTTATAGTGTTTTCTAATTCAGTAAAGAAGTTTTTTGGTAGTTTAATAGGTATGGCGCTAAATAGGTAAATTAATTTGGGTAGAATTGTCATTTTTATTATGTTAGCTCGTCATACCCATGAGCAATCAATGGCTTTCCAATTGTTTAAATCCAGTTTTATTTGTTTGGAAAGTGTTTTGTAGTTGTTTTCATATAATTGCTGTGTGTTTGTTTTGGTAGATAGATTCCTAAGTATTTTATATTGTCTAGGGTGATTATCAATGGTGTTTCTCTTTCTACTTCTTGCTGCACTAGTGTTTTGGAAATGTATAGAAATGCTGATGATTTATGTGCATTTATTTTGTATCCTGCAACTTTGCTGAAGTTGTTGATTATTTCTACAAGCTTCTTAGTTGATTCTCTAGGATTTTTTAAGTAGACCATCATATCATCTGCAAAGAGTGATAGCTTAGTCTCCTCCTTGCTTATTTTGATACCTTCAATTTCTTTTTCTTCTTTAATTGCAACTGCTAGTGTTTCTAGTATTATGTTGAATAATAGAGTTGATAATGGGCATCCTTGTTTTACTCCTGATCTTATTGGGAAGGCTTCTAATTTATCCCCATTGCATATGATGTTTGTTGATGGTTTTAGGTATATACTGTTTATTATTTTTAGGAAAGGTCCTTCTATTTCTATACTTTTCAGTGTTTTCAATAGGAATGGATGCTATATTTTGTCAAAGGCTTTTT
>NW_025349841.1:0-6527 GCF_016433145.1 Gracilinanus agilis
GTTTTAAGCAGCTACAGTTGTAGGAGAGGAAGAGGTAATTTTAAAATGGACAGAAGGTTGTCTTGTCTGCCTTTGCTAGAGCCAATTTCTTACCTGACTAGAATGAAAGATTTCAATTGGAAATTAAAAAATAATTTTTAAAAGCCTTGCTATTATTTTGGCAAACAAAGTCCTCCACCAAGGAAAACTTAAACGCAGGAAAGTCTTTAAGCCTGTGAAATACTCATTACAGCTAGACTCTCTTGTTAGCCCAGTTCTGTCTTGGCACTTGAGTCCAATCTTTTAAAGAAATCTTAATTTTGTAAAAAGTCCAAACTATTTATTTTTCATTTTTATTTTTAAGGCCTGGTATTGTACCATCTGACATCATACAACCTGTGGTAACTTCAGCTAAGAATTTGTTCCAACTTTGTTATTTTTAATAGAAAAAAATAAGCTAGCTACATTGAATATTTTGTTAATTTGGCATTTACTATCATTGAAAAATTATAAAATAATTCATTTTCTTATACTGTATCTCATTTTTAAGTGTTGTTTAATTTCTTGGTAAAATGTAGAGAAAATCTTTGTTTTGTGATTTTGTTTGTTCTGTAATAGGCAAATTATTTTCCTCTTTCTTGCATGTATTTCTAGGTAGTGACAAATATCTGGGGATTACAGAGAATTTAAAAAAATAATTAGAAACCTAAATGGGTTGGTAAAAAATCTTCTTAAAACATTTCTGAATTATGATGTGAAAATTCTGGGTGAGTGATAGATCAGCTGAGTTTGGCTTTAAGGTAATTTGACATTATCTCTCTTATTTTGAATTACAAAGCTTGTTGGTGAATAGTGACTAGAGAAGGGTACACAGAAGTGGTCTGTGTCCCTTAGAAATTCAAAAGCTCACCAGAATTGAAATCTGCTTCTTAAAATTTAGTTGTGATCTCTTTCTTAAATAGGTGGAGGTGAACAAAGAAATATAAATTTCTAACTGGTATTTCTAGCTTGGGTAGATTGGTAATAAGGTAATGAGGCGTTGCATTTTTAAAGCCTCTTAGATTGGCCAGTTTCTGTTAAAGAAGTTTTTCTGCTCAGATCCCCTGCCCACTACCAGGTATGACAGGCATGACAGGTTGATCACATCCTGCCAGTCTGCCAACTTGGGGAAGAGGACTTGAGAATGCTACTAGTCAGAGACTTTTTCAAATTGATTATATGATTAGTGTGCATATAAATGACATGTAAAAAATTGGTCAAGGACTGAAAGAGAAGGTTTCACTGAGAGAAAAGGGAAGAGAGAGAAAGAATGGGGTAAATTATATAATATAAGAGGTGAGAAAAATCAATAAGAGTGGGGAGGATAAGGGTGGTGATGGATAGTACTTAAATTTCATTCTCTTTGTAACTAGTTCAGAGAAGGAAAATGAGTATATTCAGTGGGGCATAGAATTCTATCTTACCCTATAGGAAAGTAGAAGGGAAACAAGAAAAGGGAGTGGAGGGGGCAATTGAAGGGAGAGACAAGTGCAGGGTGACAAAAAGCAAAATACTGGTGAAGAGGAATAGAGTGAAAGGGAATAGAGCAGGATCTAAAGAGGATAGATAATATGATGGAGGGTAATACACAGTTAGTAATCAAAATGAATGTGATGAACTCACCCATTAAAAGAATTTGGAGAGCAGAGGGGATTAAAAAACAGAATCCGACTATATGTTTTTTACAAGAAACACATTTGAGCCAGAGTGACACTTACAGATTCAAAGTAAAAGGCTGGAATAGAATATATTATGCATCATGTAAAGTAAAAAAAATAAAAATAAAAAAGCAGGAGTAGCAATCATGATACCAGATAAAGTCAAAGTATAAAATAATCTGATTAAAAGAGATAAGGAAGGAAATTACATTTTGCTAAAAGGTACTATAAACAATGAAGTAATATCATTACTAAACATCCATGCACCAAATGGTATAGTATCTAGATTTCTAAAGGAAAAATTGAAGGAGCTCAAGGAGGAAATAGATAGTAAGACCATATTAGTGGGGGATCTCAAACTTCTCCTTTCAGAACTAGATAAACTAAACTGAAAAATAAATAAGAAAGAAGTAAGGGAAATGAATGAAATGCTAGAAAAATTAATAGATATCTGGAGAAAGCTTAACAAAGATAAAAAGGAATATACCTTCTTCTCTGCACTACATGGTACATATACAAAGATCAACCACGTACTAGGGCATAGAAATATTGCAAACAAACGCAGAAAAGCAGAAATAACAAATGCCACTTTTTCAGATAATAATGCATAAAAATTAAAATTAACAAAGGTCAATAGAAAGGCAAATTTTAAGTTAATTGGAAACCAAATAATATAATTCTTCAAAACAGGTGGGTCAAAAAACATCATAGAAACAATTACAGACTTCATTAGAGAGAATGACAATGAGGAGACATCATATAAAAACCTATGGGATACAGCAAAAGCAGTACTCAGAGGAAAATTTATGTCACTGAGGGCCTATACCACAAAAATAGAGAAGATGGAGATAAATGAATTGGGCTTACAACTTAAAAAAAATTAGAAAAAAAAACAAATTAAAAAAGTCTAGATATAAACCAAATTGGAAATCCTAAAAATTAAAGGAGAAATTAATAAAATTGAAAGTAAAAGAACTATTGAATTAATAAATAAGATTAGGAGCTGATCCTTTGAAAAAAATAAAATAGACAAAGTATCAGTCAATCTAATTAAAAAAGAAGAAAATCAAATTAACAGTATCAAAAAAGAAAGAGGCAATCTCACCTCTAATGAAGATGAAATTAAGGCAATTATTAAGAACTACTTTGCTCAATTACATGGCAATAAATATGACAATCTAGGTAAAATGGGTGAATATTTACAAAAATATAAATTGCCTAGATTAACAAAAGAGGAAATAAAATTCTTAAGCAATCCCAGCTCAGAAAAAGAACCTGAGCAAGTCATCAAGGAACTTCCTAAGAAAAAATCCCCAGGGCCAGATGGATTCACAAATGAATTCTATCAAACATATAAAGAACAACTAATCCCAATACTATATAAATTATTTCACAAAATAAGCAATGAAGGAGTTTTACCAAATTCTTTTTATGACAGTAATATGGTACTGATTCCAAAGCCAGGCAGACCAAAAACAGAGAAAGAAAACTACAGACCAATCTCCCTGATGAACATAGATGCAAAAATCTTAAATAGAATACTAGCAAAAAAACTCCAGCAAGTGATCATGAGGATTACTCACTATGATCAGGTGGGACTCATACCAGGAATGCAAGGATGATTTAATATTAGGAAAACCATCCATATAATTGACCATATCAATAATCAAGCTAACAGAAATCACATAATTACCTCAATAGACACAGAAAAAGCCTTTGACAAAATATGACACCCATTCCTATTGAAAACACTAGAAAGTATAGGAATAGGACTATTCCTCAAAATAATAAATAGTATATATTTAAAATCATAAGCAAGTATCATCTGCAATCAAGACAAATCAGAAGCCTTCCCAATAAGATAAGGAGTAAAGCAAGGATTCCCATTTTCACCTCTTTTATTCAATATTGTACTAGAAATGCTAGCAGTAGCAATTAGAGAAGAAAAATAATTGAAGAGATTAAAGTAGACAATGAGGAGACTAAACTATCACTCTTTGCAGATGATAAGATGGTATACTTAAAGAACTCCAGAAAATCAACTAGAAGGCTAGTGGAAATAACTAACGATCTTAGTAATATTGTGGGGTATAAGATAAACCCATATAAATCATCAGCATTTCTATACATTTCCAACAAAGCTCAGCAGCAGGAGTGAGAAAGAGAAACTCCATTTAAAATCATTGTAGACAATATAAAATATTTAGTCATCTGTCTGCCACAACAAACACAGGAATTACATGAACACAACTACAAAACATTTTTCACACAATTAAAATTAGATCTAAACAGTTGGAAAAACATTAACTGCTCCTGGGTAGGATAAGCTAATATTATAAAAATGACAATCCTACCCAAATTAATCTACTTATTCAGTGCCATACCTATCAAACTACCAAAAAAACCTTTTTTTTTATAAAATTAGAAAAAAAACCATAACCAAATTAATCTGGAAGAACTAAAGATCAAGATTATTAAGGAAATAATAATAAAAAACATGAAATATGGAGGCCTAGCAGTACCATAAAGCTGTAGTCATCAAAACTGTACTATAAAGCAATAGTCATCAAAACAATATGGTACTGGCTAAGAGACAGAACAATGTATCACTGAAATAGACTAGGGATAAAAGACCTCATAAGCTAGTGTTTGATAAATCCAAAGACCCTAGCTTTTGGGACAAGAACTCTCTATTTGACAAAAACTGCTGGGAAAATTGGAAAACAGTATGGGAAAAATTGGGTTTAAATCAACATTTTGCACCCTATACCAAGATAAATTCAAAATGAGTAAATGACTTAAATATAAAGAGTGAAATCATAAATAAATTAGGAGAACATAGATTAGTATACCTGTCATATCTGTGGGAAAGGAATTTAAGACCATGCAAGATATAGAGAACACTGCAAAATGTAAAATGAATGACTTAGATTACATCAAATTAAAAAGGGTTTGTACAAATAAAACCAATGCCACCAAAATTAGAAGGAAAGCAACAAAATGGGGGGAAAATCGTTATAACAAAAAACTCTGACAAAGTCTAATTGCTCAAATATATAATGAGCTAAATCAATTGTACAAAAAGTCAAGACATTTCCCAGTTGATAAATGGGCAAGGATCATGAATAGGCAATTTTCAGATAAAGAAATCAAAACTATCAACAAACACGTCAAAACATGTTCTAAATCTCTTATAATTAGTGAAATGCAAATCAAACCAACTCTGAGGTACTACCTCACACCTAGCAGATTTACTAAAATGACAGCAAAGGAAAGTAATACATGTTGGAGGGGATGTGGCAAAAATGGGACATTAATGCATTGCTGATGGAGTTGTGAATTGATCCAACCATTCTGGATGGCAATTCAGAAGTATGCCCAAAGAGCTCTAAAAGAATGCCTGCCCTTTGATCTATCCATACCACTGCTGGGTTTATACCCCCCAAGAGATCATGAGGAAAAAGCCATGTACAAAAATATTTATAGCCACGCTCTTTGTAGTGGCAAAAAACTGCAAAACGAGGGAATACCCTTCAATTGGGGAATGGCTGAACAAATTACAGTATTTGTTGGTGATGAAATACTATTGTGCTCAAAGGAATAATGAACTGGAGGAATTCCATGTAAACTGGAATGACCTCCTGGAATTGATGCAGAGTTAAAGGAGCAGATCCAGAGAACATTATGCACAGAGATTGATACACTGTGAGAAAATAGGCAAGTTTTTGTTGTACATAGATATTGCTTCATGTATTTTGAATGTTTATTTTGCTTTATGTATTTTGTATGTTGATTTTCCACCCCTAGCAATCACAAGTCCTAGGTAGAGACTGTAGGTAACTTGGAGAATTCGAGTATTCAGCAACTATGGAAATGACTTCATTTCTCATTATAAATTTGCCTTGCAGGAATGTGGTCATTGACAAGCAGAGGAAAATACTTTTGCAGAAAAGTAAGAAAGAAACGCATTCTAACTGGAAAAATTGATATTTCAAGAGAGCCTGTTTCCTATTTAGGTACTCTTTCTAGCACCTTTATGTAGAAAAAAGTGATTCGGAAAGAGAAGATTTATGGTTCATTACTGACTGTTTCAGTAGCCTGATGTGCCTTATAGAGCTTCTGCCAAAGTAAGATAATTATAGAAATGATAGACACACCAATAGTAAACTGCCACCTATTTACCAACTACATATCCATTTTTTCAGAAAAAGAAAAAAACCCAGAAGGCTATTAGTTCCTGCTATTTTAGACCTACTTTCAGACCTGGTCCAATCATCCATTTATGTTGATATGCCAAAGTCCTGAATGGAGGATAGAGGAAGAGAATAGACACCAGCAGATCTATCATCAGTCTATTGAAATAACCTAGGTGTGAGAATATAAGGATCTATACTAGGGTGGTGGAAGTGTCAGAGGAGAAGAGGGAGTATATATTTTTAGAGATGTTGCAAAGGTGAAGTCAATAATCTTTGGCACCATATGGTAAACTTGAAGAGTATGGAAAACGAGGATGTCCATCACTTCAGGAATGGATGAACAAGATGTGGTATATGGACATAATGGAATGCTAGTTGTTAAAAGAAAAGGCAAAAATGCTGAGTTCAGAAAAAAACCTGGGAAGACTTATTTGAACTGATGCAAAATGAAATGGGCAGAATCATGAGCACAATGTATACAGTAACGCCCCATGATCTATTCTTTGTTAATGGGAATTGCATGTTTCCATAAGAAACAATGATATTCTGGGAGAAATGGCCTCATATTCTTTATTGTTTAAAATTATCTGAATGTTACATATTTGTGTATGATACACACACACACACACACACACACACACACACACATATATAT
>NW_025349842.1:0-3373 GCF_016433145.1 Gracilinanus agilis
CTCCTCTCCTCTCCTCTCTTCTCTCCTCTCCTCTTCTTTTCTCTTCTCTTCCTATCTTCCCTCCCTCTACCCTCCCTCCTCCTCCTCCTCCACTTCCTCCTCCTCCTCTTTTTTCCTCTCTCTCTGTCTCTGTCTCTCTGTCTCTGTCTTTCTCCCCCCCCCCCTCCAGTATTCATTGGTGTTCTATTGCTAAGTCACAGAACATTGCTATCTCCCATGATTTGAAGTTGAGGGTCCTTCTAAGAGCAGAGAGAGGTGCATGGCAGATATAAGAAGAACACAACATTTCACAAATTAGATATTATGCTAGAGAATCAGGGTAAAGGATGTGGCCAAAGAAATGTATCATTGGGAAAAAAATGATGGGTCAGTCATCTAGTTAGAATGAAGGATGATCTGATTAAAGAAAGGCTGCCAGAATTGGCACTGAGAGAATTTGCTCAGTGGGTCAGTATTGGGGCTCTGTCCGTATCCCTATAGGCTAATGTTGGAGTCCCTTCCTCCCTCCCCACTCATCCAGGGTGCCCCATGAGACAATTAAGGTGTTCTTCTAGGGCACGGCCTTGCCCCCATCCTTGCCACACTAGCCCTGCCTTGAAGGGGTCACTGCTCTTTCCTGCCCCACCACAAGATTCACTGCCTGCTCCATCTCTCTTCAGCCAGTTAGCCTTAACACTTCCCATCTTTGTACAAATGTCCTACCCTAGGATAAAGCTCTATTTGTCTTACCCTAGTTATACTTCTATCTCCCACCAACACACATAGAGTCCACAAGTTGAGGCCATGGTGGGTTGAGGAGGGAAGAAGTATTTGTAGTTATTTTATTCTGCTCCCCCTAATTAGACTCTGGGGTTGGCAAGACAGGGATTATTATTCCCATTTTTACAGATGAGGAAACTAAGGCTGAAAGAAGAGAAGGGACTCCCTCAAGGCCATAGAATTAGCAAATATCCAAATCCAGACTCCTAACTTCCAGATTCCAGTATTCTTTCTACACTCACACTTCATGTGAGATACAAGGCAAGAAGGCAAAGGGAGAGAATCAGGAAGGGGTCAAGACAATGTCTTGCTATTATTTCTCCCCCACACTCTCCTTTCACATCACTCCTTCCTCTACAGTGAGCCCCACAAGACCTGTTTCCACCCTCTCTCCTTCCCCTTCTAGGGCAGAGAGGAGACGTGGGAGACAGATTCAGGGATGGGGTTGGGAAGGTCTCAGGCCACTGGACTAGGCTGGTCAGTGTTGATGGAAGCCATCTGCTGCTGGGTTGGTAGGAAAGGGAAGGAGGGAGAGCTGAGGGCCCTAAGGGAAAGGAGAGCCAATTCTCCCCAGGAGTATCTGCTTTTCTTTGTTTTGTCTCTAATGGAGAAAGGAAGGATGAGGTCCAAGGCCAATATGTATTTATCTCTCATATATTAGGAGGGGGTAAATATTGAAGGGGATAAATATTGAAATCAGGCTTTCCTCCCTTCTTTCTTAGGACTCTGGTTCTAAGGGACAAGAAGGGACAAGAAGACCAGAGAACAGGAGAGAAAGGGCATCCATACTTCTGGGGAAAGGATCCATGATCCTATCTCAGACTCAGTCTGTGCCATAGAAGCTCACATATCTCCGCCACTCCCCTTCCCCAGAGGGGAGTCACCTGTGCCATCTTTCCGCCAATAAAGACACCTTATTAAAGACTGCTAGATTACTATTCCTGAGTGTGATTCTGCAAGAGTTGGCATAATTCATTAATCAATTAACATAACTCATTAAAGGGGCTAGGAGTCCCCTTACTGATGTCCCTCTCCCTAGGGTCTCTCAGCCTGTCTCTTTTCCCAAACTAGCCCTACTGCTCACATGGGTGGTCCATTCCTCCCTGCTCAGGACCTAGCCCTCTCCACAATGTCCTGGCACCTACACCATTGCCCTTCCTATAATAACTCATCTCTGCCTCCTGGCTTTCTTCAAGTCCCAAATGAATAATGTCACCTTCTCCCGGAAGCCTTTCTCATTCCCCCTTAATTCTAGTGCCCACCTCTAGATTCTGTATATAGCCTATTTGTCCAGAGTTGTTTGCATGTTGTTTCCTCCACTAGAATGTGAGCTTCTTGAGGGCAGGGACTTTCTTTGTTCCCAGAGCTTAGCTCTGTGTCTGACACCGAGCAGGTGCTTAATAAATGCCTGGTGACGCTCTGATTGACTGCTGTTGAACTATATTAAGAAGCAGGGAACTAGCTAAGATAGCCTCTAAAAAATTAGGAAAGTCATTTTCCATTCTCAATTCCTAATATTCTACACCAAAGGTCCTTTCTAGCTCTGAATGCCTGTGTTCTAAGAACCCTTCCAGGCCTGACAGTCTATGTTCTAAAGTTCTGTCTGTCTCTGAATTTCTATGTTCTAAAATCCTTTCTAGTTCTGATATTCTATGATCTAAGTTCCTTCCAAGTTCTAATTTTATACATTCTATGTCCTAATGTCCCTTCTAGTACTAATGTTCTTTTTATAGCAACTTCTTTTCCAGCTCTTAATTCCTATGTTCTATATGCTCTCTATATAAGGTTGATTCTAGCTATATTTATGTTGTAAATTCTCTCTAAGCTCTGACATTCTGTGTTCTAAGGTCCCTTCCAACTCTGATATTCTATGTTCTAATGTCCCTCCCAAACCTGACATTCTGTATTAAAAGGGCCTTCTCGATCTGCCACTCTGTATTCTGTCCCAGCTTTGACTTTCTCTGCTCTTTGTTCAAGCATCCTTTTTATTACTGAATTTCTGTTTTTTTCTCTTCTAAGGTCTATTCTAGCTCTAGTGTTCTATCCTCAAAGAACATGTTCAGATGTTCCGAATATCCTGAAAAAACCTTCACTTGGTCCTATATCTCTCCTCCCTTTCATTGCCAAGCACCTAGGAAGAATCATCTACCCTTGGGGTCCTGGTGTTTTCACCCACTGCAGTCTGGTTGTTTATACTACAGCTCTACTGACAGTGCTCTCTCCAAGGTTACCAACAATCTCTATTCTGTTCAATCTAGGGATACGTTCTCAGTCCTCAAATTTGTTGACCATTCTGAAACTGTTTTTTAAACCCTTAACTTAGAATTAGAATTGATACTAAACATTGGTTCCAAGGCAGAAGAGCGGTAAGGGCTATGCAATTGGAGTTGTGATTTTCCCAGGATCACACAGCTAGGAAGTGTCTGAAGCCAAATTTGAACCCAGGACCTCTTGTTTCCAGGCTTGGCTTCCCCTATTCTGAAGTTTTTGTACAATAGAAACTCCTTCATCTTAGATATTGTCCCATCCCTTCTAATGCCATGTTCTCTCTCTCTCTCCCTTTCTCCTTCTCTCTCCTTCTCCTCCCCTTCTCTCTCCTCTCTCTCTCCCTCTC
>NW_025349843.1:0-9937 GCF_016433145.1 Gracilinanus agilis
TCCTCCTCCTCCTCCTCCTCTTCCTACCTTTCCTCCTCCTTCTCTTCCTTCTCAGGCCCCCTTTCCACCACCCACCTCTCTCCCTCCCCAGTATATACAACGTCTCTAGTCCTTCCTCTTGCCCCTACTTCAGCGCCACTGGGCTTGCGATGGAGAGAGGAAGGTGACTGTATTTTCTGAGCCCCTCTCTGGAGCTGCCCTCGCTTTCCCTCGTGTTACAATGATTGCTACACGTGCCCTGTGCCCTGTGTCCTGTACAGGAGAATCGGAGCTTCTCGAAGGGCGAGATTATTCCTCCTTTGTTTCTCGGTGCCAAGTTCAGACCTTTCACAGATCTTCCGTGCTGGGTCTTTGCTCAGTCGCCTCCGACCCTTCCGTACCCCATTAGGGGTTTTCTTGGCAAAGACACCAGAGCGGTTTGTTAGCCACCAGCGGGCTCCTGATGAATATTTATTGAAAGGAATCGAACTGATCGGTCTATGAATCTGCTAAAAGTAAGCTCTGAGAGAACGAGAATTGTGTCGGCTCCAACTTTGTATTCCTTCCGGCGCAGAGCATTCAGAAGGGGCTCGATAAATGCTCGGAGAGAAGCAGCAAAGCGCACAAGCCTTAAACCACTAGGGGAAGCGGAAGCTACTCTCGGTTATTCATTCCTTCAATGAAAAGGTAACCAGCCACAGCAACGCCGGGAAGATCAAGCCAGGGAGGAGAATGTTCTCTGCTCGGGAAATGGCTTGAGCAGAAGAGTGAAAGGGAGAGAGTCAGGAAAAGGGCAACCGGGGTATAAGCGGAGCAGCTGGCTGGAGAGAGGAGAGTATTGATGGGGAGGGTCCGGCCCCCTCCGTGACTTCGTGTGCCGCAGTGCGGGGAATTTGGGCTCCCCAAACCAATGCCTTTAGGTGATGTCAACCATTGGTTATGGGGGTGGAGAAGGTGCCACCAAGGCGATTTGCATCATAAAGAGGTCGCTTTCTCGAGGGATTGGGAGGCTGGCGCAGCTCTGCTGTTGCTTTGCAGGAGGAAACTTGGAGCCCTTCTGACAGCTGGATCTCCATGGAAATGAGTTCGCTGAGAGAATGGAGCTATTTTAAGGAACTGGAAAGAAGGGAACCTGGTAGGCTAAGGTTAGAGAAGGTAGCTGTGGGAGACGGTGTTTTTGAATGACTCACTCAGTTCCCTCATGCTGCCGACGGCAAAAAGCAAGTGAGAAAATAACAGATACATCCATGCACACGTACATATACATATATGTGTGATGGAGACTCGCACACACACTCCCATACACACAGAAGCAGCTCCCCCTCCCCCGTGCCTTCTAGGAGGGCTGGAGCCTTCTTTGTTGCCTCCCGAAGCTGGTGCTTGATCCTTGCTGTCCCCATGAGAAGTGCCAGGCGCTGTATTAATGGTGTATTGCATTCGCAATTCCCTTACACAGACAGGGAGAACACTACAGTTTTCTAACAGGTTCCCGTCCATCGGCTCCTAGAAGAACCTCAGCGAGCAGGGGGAGAGTGTATTATTGATACAGACTTTCTAGTGAGCTCGTGTAGCCCTGGATCCTAGGACCCAACGTCCCGCCGCAATCCAAGGGACAAATAACCGTCCAGGCAATGGAAGGAGGCACACAGCTGTGAGTTAGCTGAGACCATGACTGCTATAGTGCCATTCCCATTTTACAGGTCAGGAGGCAGAGTGCTGTCTTATCCCAGGATGGATGGATGGATGGATGGATGGATGGATGGCCTCCATGGTGCACCAGGTCTTGAATCTCTCTCTTTTATCTCTCATTCTCCTCTTTTATCATGCACAGAGCAGAGAAGATAAGGAAGGAAGAAGGGGTGAGATTGTGCTGAATCCTTCCCAATGATGGCCATTCTGCCATTCTAGAGCTCCCATTTGGGTGCCCGTGTATGGTGAAATGGGACTAAACAATAATGAAGTTTAGTCCTTCCCCACCTTTTCCCTTTGGTTGTTCCCCAGTGTCCTACTCATGACACTTTCTCACAGCCATCACCCCAGATTCAGTATTTACTCCCCTTTAAACTTTGCTATTTGGTATCTGGCTACTTTGGCAGGGCTCTAAGTTTCCTGGTGAGGTTCCTCCTCCTCTTACTGCAGAGAACAATCCTCCGCACTTTCTCATCCTGGACCAGTGATGGGCAAACTGAAATGTGGCCCCCTGAAATGTTCTATGCAGCTATTCGACATTATTCCTAATCTGATGAATATAATGAGTAAGATACAATATAATGGACGTCCGGATTAAGATGGCGGCAGAGTAGAAGCAGGGTGCTTTAACTCTCCTCACTACTGATCACCAGCGGACCTCCAAAGGACAAAAAACCAAATCCAGATGAAAGAAGGGACCCCGCAATAGGGCGCAGCATTGAAGGTACGTGGAATTTGGGCACTTCCATGCTATAAGGGGGAGAAATAGCTCCCATCAAAACACCGAGCTGATCAACCCTCCGCCACCCACAATACCAGAGTCAGAGGCTTGGCACCATAGTTAGAGCGAGCAGGGGCACAAAGTCTAGCCCCTTGGCAGCTAGCTGGCACTAGAAGGATCTTGCCCCTGAGAGCTGCAAGACCTGAGACCTGAGGAGGCTGGAGAGCGCAGACCTTGGACACGGAAGTGGGGCTGAGAGAGGTAGTGGACAGTGGAAGCAGCACAGTGTGCTGAGACTCAGGGGGGAAGCCTCAGGTGGAGGAGCAAGCATGGGCCAAGTTCTGGGCTCTGGGCAACCGACTAGGACCACAGGGGCTTGCCTCTGAAAACAGCTAGACCAGAGACCCCAGGAGGCTGGGGAGCGCAGACCTTGGCGCAGGAGTGAGGCTGCGAGGGCCCGCAGAGAGCAAAGGCCTAGCAGACAGTGGAAGCCAGGAGACTCACAAAGTAGCCTCAGGCAAAAACTGCTCCTTAGCTCCATACCAAGAGAGCCGGCTTGCCGGTAACTCAGACTTCTGGCTGAGAAAGCATAATGATGCCAAGCAAGGCCCAAGAAATAAACAACAAGGCTAAGAAAAAAGCTCCAACACTTGATAACTTCTGCACAGAAAAAAACCAGAAAACAGAGGAGGTCAAACAATTAAAGACATCCAAACCTTCCCCCCAAAATGAAAATTGGTCACAAGCTCTTGAAGAGTTCAAATCTGAGATTATGAGAAAGATGGAAGAGATCTGGCAAGAAAGTAACAGTTTAAAAGGCAGAATTTTGCAATTGGAATTGGAAAGTGAGGCTCAGAAAACAAGTGAAATGATTAAGCAAATTGAAGACCAGAAATGACCAGCTGAAAGCCTTGAAGGGCCAGATAGGCCAGATTTAAAAGGAAAACCAAAAGATTATAGCCGAAAACCAACTTTAATGGCTCCTTGGAATAGTCCAATCTATGGAGCTTGGCATTCCCAGGGGTCAGTGGTTAGAGCAACCAGAGTTCAATCCTCCGTGGTGCCCAGCTCTTTGTGGAGGCCTAATTTGGCACTAACTCCTTACCTTAATTAAAGAGTGATTTTTTTCTGACTACTTAAAAAAAAAAGAGATACAATATAATGAAACTTTGAAAGAGCTGCCTTAGAAACAGACTGACAGATGAGCATTTCCTTTCCTTTGGCCCCCTCTTTAAAAAGTTTGCCCATCACTGGTCTAGAGCATTTTGGTCTTCTTGTTATTCTTTGCACATGATACACCCTCTCTACCTTTTCTCTGCCTGTCTCCATGCCTGAAATGCTCTCCCTTCTCATCTCTATCTATACCAGGGGTTCCCAAACTTTTTTGACCTTTTTTGACCCTTTCCAGAAAAATATTACTTAGCGCCCCCTGGAAATTATGAAACTATTTATTGAACTCAGAATAGAATGTAATACAAAAAAAGTGTGGCCATCACCGCCTTCCTGGATCACTGCAGCACCCCCCCGGGGGTGGTGGCGCCCACTTTGGGAATCACTGATCCATACACTTCAGTGTCTATCCTTCATATCCCACCTTCTGCACAAGACCTTTTCCAGACTTGTTCCCACACCTACTAGTGCCTTCCCTGTGGGATTACCTCCATTTATACTGAATTATCTTGATTTGACTCAATTGTCTCTATTTTGTTGCTCTGTTAGAATGTGAACTCCTTGGGGTCAGGGACCCTGCCTTTCTTGGCATCCCCAGGGCTTAGCACAGTACCTGGAACATAGTAAATACTTAATAAATGTTTACTGATCCACCTCATTCAGAGGAGACATTCTTATGTTCCTCTGATACATTAAGAATCCTAGTGTGTGTCTTGGACTGTGTGTCTTGTTCTCAGTCTGTGAGTTTTCTCAGTCTCACATAGTCTTTTCTTATTTTTAATTTTTTCTCAATTACACGTAGAAACAATTTTTTTTTTTAACCCTTGTACTTCGGTGTATTGTCTCATAGGTGGAAGATTGGTAAGGGTGGGCAATGGGGATCTAGTGACTTGCCCAGGGTCACACAGCTGGGAAGTGGCTGAGGCTGGGTTTGAACCTAGGACTTCCTGTCTCTAGGCCTGACTCTCACTCCACTGAGCTACCCAGCTGCCCTGTAGAAACAATTTTTAACAATTGTTTTCTGACATTTTATGATTCAGATTCTCTCTCCATCTCTGTTGTTAAATAGTTTGAAATAGGTTATAGCAATGCTTTCATACAATACCTATTTCCATATTGCTCATACCATGACAGAAGATACATATCACACATACAATAAAAAACTCATGAAGAAATTAAAATGAAAATTGAGATGCTTTGATCTGCAATCAGACTACAATCTTTGGCTTTGGATAGCATTTTTTTCCTGAGTCCTTTGGGGTTATCTTGGACTCTATTTTGCTGATCAAAGTTTAGTCCTTCATAGTTGATTATCGTACAATATTTCCGTTACTGTATACACTGTTCTCCTGGTTCTGCTCATTTCACTTTGCATCAGTTCACAGAAATCTTTCGAGGTTTTTCTGAACTCATCCAGTCCTATATATTCTCAATAATATCTCGTTTGTCAATTCTTAATTGTAAAAAGATGCATCATTCCATTCGGTGTTGGGTTATTTGTAACTTTCGTTCTTCTGACATTGTCGTATCCTGTGATTCACAGGTATTAAATATCACTAGAAAAATATTGGTATTAAAGAGATGACCTTTTGTGATGGAGATAACTTGGGATCGTTGAAAGCACTGAACAATTTTCTAATTATGACAAGATTCAATCCTTTCTACACAAATCTGAGTCCAGTTTATTATCATTCTGTGATGCCCAGAAATCCGTATTGATAATTTAATTCCTGAAGCTGAACAACCAGCTTCATGCCATAGTCTGGACAATATGCAATTTTTTGTCTACTTCATTTTTAAAGAATGGATGTTATCATGAACCAACTTTTCTCACTTTGCTATGAGTGTCAGTTCAGCTGTGACTGCCTGCAGCCACAAATTAATATATTCGTGGGTGGACACCTGAGAAGAAGAGTTAGAAACCGAGGGAAAATGGGTAAAGGGGAAAGGGAGAGAGAGGGGGAACACAGCCAAGGAAGAAGGACTCAGAGACAAGGCTTCAAGAACATGGGCCCTAGCATGGGTGCTCCTCTGATGGTGGAAGAGAGAGAACGAGCTTCGCGTGCCCCCAGGCTTTTATTGGAGAATCAAAGAATGGGAGGTAGCTAATGAACATGTGACATGGCATATTATTTAACATTGGCTCAATTGACAACCACAAGATCAAAGAGGAGGAGGTTGATCAAAGATGTGACCTGGTAGGGAATCTGGTCTGTCAAGGTAGGAGCTCGGACCCTGTGGCAGCGAACGCCCTGCCCAGGAATTCTCCTGACCTTTGGATTGCAGGTTTGGAGAGTGGTCAGAATGGAGAGAGTATCGATTAAATACAATGATTGAGAAATAATAGGATGGTGAGTCTGGTACATGAGCACAGAGCTGACAATATTAATACATCAAAAAATAATTTCAAGATCAGAATATACCTGGGATGCCACATGTTCCCTCTCTCTTTCTATCCTCTTAACCCATTTTCCCTCAGTTTCTCACTCTCCTTCTCAGGTGTCCACCCACGAATATATATATATTTAAAACCCTTAACTTCTGTGTATTGGCTCCTTGGTGGAAAAGTGATAAGGGTAGGCAATGGGGGTCAAGTGACTTGCCCAGGGTCACACAGCTGGGAAGTGTCTGATTCAGATTTGAACCCAGGACCTCCCGTCTCTAGGCCTGACTCTCACTCCACTGAGCTACCCAGCTGCTCCACCCATGAATATATTGATTTGTGGCTGTGGGTGGTCATATCAACTGGACCTTTTCTAGCTGGACATCTCTGTGAAGCAGGGCAGGATATAGTCCAAGAAATGCTCATGTGCAAAAAGTTTGGGAAGGTTGACGGAGCCTAGGTTGTGGAGGGCCTTAAAAGCTAGGCTGAGGAATTTTTATTTTGTCCTAGAGATAATGGGGAGTCTTTTAAGGTTTGAGAACAGGGAGTGGGCATCTACTATGTACAAGGCCCCATGTAGTGAAATAATGGTAAATAAGATCGAGTTCTTGCTCCATAATAGCTGACAGCCAAGGGTAGATCATTTTCCCCTGCCCAGAAACATATACAAGGCAGAATATGGGAAGAATGGCGTACATGAAGTATAATCCCTTTGGAGGTGGGTATCATAAATTAGGGACAGCTGAGTGGCTCAGTGGATAGAGTACTGGCCCTAGAGCCAGGAGGACCAAGTTCAAATCTGGCCTCAGACATTAACCAGTTGTGTGACCCTGGTTAAGTCACTTAATTCTGTTCGCCTCAGTTTCCTCACATGTAAAATGAGCTGGAGGAGGAAATGGCAAACCATTCCAATACCTCTGCCAAGAAAACCCCAAATGCGGTCAAGAAGAGTCAGACACAATGGAAACAAACGAATAACTTTATCATAAACTCTATCCCATGTCCTGAGTCCTTTTTTCCCAGGATAAACATTCTCAATTCCTTCAACTAATCTTGGTATGGAGTGGACATTGGTCACTCTCTTCTGGATGCTCTCCAGTGTATCCAGTGTCCTTAGACTGGCTGGCCCAGAACTGAGAGGTCAGTGTGCCGAGGGCAGATCACCTCCTAATTCTGGGAAGCAGCCCACAATCGCATTACCTTTGCTGGTTGCTGTTTTCTTCCCACTCTGAGTCATTTGGCGCTCACGGTCTCCTTACACCTCCACTTCTTCACTGGGGTGGGAAGACATCTTCAGGTGCCAACTCTGCCCAAGTAGGTCAGTCACAGGTAATTGTTGTCATTATGTAAACTATCTGGGAGCAGCTTAACCCATTAACCTAGTTCTTGACATACTGGGCTATGCCATATTTCGCTTCCAGATGGACGGGCGCATGCCACTTCTCAGTACTCTCTCCACATCTCTCAGTTTTGGGTACAAATTGTTACCATCTGTGTGCAAGGGGAGCTTTCTGTGCTGTACAACTTCCCAACTCGGTCTTGGAGTTCCCCCCAAAATGCCCAGCATCTCTTCATCAAGTTGCCCTTTGCTTACCCTATTGCCCCCTCCCTCAGATGTAATGAGTCCAAAGCCTTTGTTGACCACACGTTTTCTCAAATAACTTTTGTGTATTTTGTTCATCTTAATAATATCTGGCATCCTGGTACCCGCTTTGCTCTGTGGGCCATTCAGAATTTTGCAGTCTTCTAAGATTACGTTGCTCTACAAATCACAACTAGGCGTCTTCTTCTGGAGAAAATTTGTTATGAAGATAGAAAGGTCTTCCTGTTAGGGAATGTAGCCTTAAATACGCCACACAATTCCCTGAATTCAGTATAGCCTGCTGTCTTCTATCTATTCAGTTCTAGGCCCAACCCCATCTGTAATTCTTTTTCCAGATCTATATCTAGAAGAACTAGCAAAATGGCCCCTCAACTGCATGCCATTGTTTGGATGAGTATTTTTCATCCATTTGGTTTTCCACATATGCCTTGTTAGGTCAATTTAGTCTGAGTAATCTTGGATCTCATCAAGGGGATCCTATAATGGTTTGTGACTTGCTGTAATTAATACAATATTGTTTACAACCTTGCCTTCTGTAGAGAATCTCTCGTCTGCTTGGACCTTGTCTAGACATCGTCCCCATCAATGGTAAACGCCTTTGGTAAAAGGATCTCTTTCTGGAGAAGATTTATTCCTAATGCTGTATCATTTTTATCTTTAAATAATGCTCCGATGGATTATTTGATTTCTAATAGGGCTCAGTAATGTATTTTTCAAGCCTCTTTCCTCATTCTTTTGTCCTGACAATCCTAGCAATGCTCTCACATTCCCTGCCCCAAAGAGGCTTCTAAAATTGGAGTCGTTGAGATTGAAGCTATCGACTTCATCTTGTCTAGTAAACAGAAACTAGTTTAGTCCAAGGATGTCTAGGGGGCAGCACGGCAAGGTCCTTGAGTCCCCTTTCGGGGTGAATGGGAAAAGGCACTTAAAGTAGGCCGAACGTGATTTCTTCATCTGTGTCAATGAGGATGTTGGAATCCTATGATCAGGCAAGTGATTTTCCCGTCTTCATAAGAGAGATCAGGGAGAGACTTAGAAAATATTAGCCCACCTACTCATTAAGTATTCACCAATTAGAGATAGCTTGAGGAAGGCTAAATAATGAGCTTCCAAAATTGTATTTAATGACTCAGGATGCTGAATGAATTTGTCTTTGATCACTGGAAGAGATCACTGACCAGTTAATTTATCGGTTATTGCTAGCCTGATCAATAAATGAATTTTCATTAGTATATTTATTGGTTTTGTTATTTATTAACTTATTAATCATTATTATTATTCTATTTATTATTAATTTATTGGTTATTGCTAGCCTGATCAATAAATGAATTTTCATTAGTATATTTATTGGTTTTGTTATTTATTAACTTATTAATCATTATTATTATTCTGTTTATTATTAATTTATTGGTTATTGCTAGTCTGATCAGCAAATGAAAATTTCATTCATATATTGATTGGTTTATTATTTATCATTTATTATTGTTTGTCATTATGTTAATTGTTAACTTATTGGTTATTACTAGCCTGATCAAGAAATGAATTATTGGTTTTATTATTTATCATTTATTTATTATTGTCATTATATTAATTTTTCATTTATTGGTTATTGCCAGCCTGATCAATAAATGCATTTTTCATTATTATATTTATTGGTTTTATTATTCATTATTAGTATTATTATTGCTTATCATTATATGAATTATTCATTTATTGGTTATTGCTAGCCTGATCTATAAATGAAGTTTTCATTATTATACTGTTTTAAGTCTGAATCGATAATTATCAGAAAGTCATCAAAGTCAAGGACTCTTGCAGGATCCTAGGCTCTGCCTGTGCTCTAATGTATTACGGGGGGGGGTCCCCTCACCTGGGGGGTCCTGACATTGTTTGACAACAAAAAAGTTTGGATCCCTTTTCAATGGAATTGGTTTCCTTTCATGCACTTACAGACGTGATTCTGAGAAAGGTCCCAGGACACCCCCAAGCCCAAGGCCCTGCTCTCTTGGATCAAGTCTGTTCTGGGGAATCAACAAACAAAACCCCACGGTGGGATCTTGTAGTTTCGGCACCTCTTAAGTCGGTTGTGTGACAGAAAAGAGCGCCAGCCTGCTGTGGAGACGTGTGCTTTGAAAGCCCGTCTGTTCTCTTCTCAGATTTTCATCCTGGATGGCCTCGGCATGGACGTGTGCTGAACCAAGGCCCCAGCACGAGGGTTCCCAGACATAAATGACAATCATGTGAGATTCCTGAAAATAGGCAACAACAAAGGCTGTTTCATTCAATCACCCCTTATTAGGAATATCAAAAAAAGCAGATGATGACGGGGAGAGACATGTTTGCCAAAAGCGTCGGCCACTTTTTCAGAGGGGGTTCAAGTCCAGGTGGAAGA
>NW_025349844.1:0-5812 GCF_016433145.1 Gracilinanus agilis
TATATATATACATACACATATATGTAAAATTTCAGAGGTTTCTATGATAAAACATCTAACACCAAGAGACTAGCCCACATATGAATTCTTTCTTATTTAGGTAGACTGGTCTTTGAAAAGCAGACAAATTCTTCTACTAAAGACTCAAAACATTTTTGACCTCTATGCAGTTTTTTACACTATTGATCACCCTGTTCTCTTGGATATTCTCTTACTTTGGGTTTTTGAGACACTAATCTCTTCTAGTTCTCCTCCTATTTATTTTACTTTTTCTTTCTAAGTCTCCTTTCTCAATCTTCATCCAATTCATATCTACCAACTATGGCTACATCATAAAACTCTCTCCTGGTTTTTTCTTCTTTTTTCTCTCTATATTTTTTCACTTTGTGACCTTGTCAGCTTTCCTGATTGCAATTCTCATTTCTATGCTGATGATTTTTAAATCTATTTATCCAGCCCTAACCTCTCTTCTGACCTCCAATTTAGTGTCTTTAACTACCTGTTAGACATCTCAAATGATAGGCCTTACAGACATCTTAAACTCATGTCCAAAACAATTCATTATCTTCTCCTCAAAATGTCACTCCCTTCTGAATGTACCACTATTCTTCCAGTCACCCAGGCGCTGAACTTCAGTCAGTTCTCAATGCCTTCTTCTCTCTCACACTCCATATCAAATCTGTTGCCAAGGTTTATCAATTTTACATTTATAATATCTCTTAAGTTTATCCTCTCTTCTCCACTGATAGTGCTACCACCCTAGTGCAGGCACTTGTCACTTCATGAAATTTCATTGCAATATCATGAAATTGGTCTGCCACAGGGATCCACTCTCCACCCAGTTGTCCAAGTAATCCCACTTCCTAAAGTGCGAGTCTGACCACATTTCCTGACTCCCCTAATAAACTCCAGTTGTTCTCTTTCACTTTCAGTATCAAATATTTTAACAATCTCTATTTGGTGTTCCAAGATCTTTATTGCTGCCTCCTCCAACTTTCCAGTCTTCTTATAGCTTACCTCTCATTCCCACTCGTGTATGTGCAATTCAGTAACACTTTGCTATTCTTGAAAAAGAAACTCTAATCTTCTTTCTCTAGGCATTACCATTGGCTAGCCCACATTCCAAGACTTCCCTCCTTCCTCATCTCTGCCTTCTGCCTTGACTTTCGTCAAGTTCCAGCTAAAATCCTACCTCCTGAAGGATGGCTTTCCCAGTTCCAATCATTCTGGAATCGTCCCTGAGTTGGTAATTTCCAATTTATTCCATAAATAGTTTGTCAAAAATTGTTTGCGTGTTTTCTTCCTATTAGATTATGAACTCTTTGAGAGCAGGGACTGTCTTGATTGTGTTTGTATCTCCAGAAGTTGGCACAACTGCTTGGCACATCATAGGTGCTTACTTAGTATTTATTAACTGACTAACTGACTGATAGGACTTGCCAGATCTTATTTTTCTTTTGAATAGCTTTAAAAAAAAGCCCAGGATCACTTCCATGCCAAAATGCATTTCTAAAGTCAGACTTTGTGGAAGACTTTGTACATGTGTATTTATATATGTGCATTTTTTTTCTTTTGAGAGATATTTGGACCTTTGATTTTTATCCGCAAAGGGAACACCCAGTATGGTAACTGCACACAATGAAGTAGATTGTCAACTAGAACTGAAAGTCTCAAAGAGTTGAAAGGAAGGTCACGCAGCTAATGTGTGTCAGAGAAAGGACTTTTAAGGTTTTCCAAACATTTTACTTTTGAGAAGCAGCATGTTATGATGGATGGTTCACTTGCCTTGGAGTCAAGCAGAGGAGTTCAAGTCTTCCCTTTGTCACATATTGGATGTGTGACCCTGAACTCACTTATGTTCTCAGTGCCCCAGGCCCCTCTCCAAGACAGATGAGTTTGCCAATCTGCATTAAGGGAGTTTTCCACCCCAAAAGATTCCCAGTCAATGAAATCATAGGTCTCCCCCCCACACATACACACGCAAAAAAAATCCAACCCAAAAAGCAAAACAAACTAGAAAGTGCAGCCCTCTATCCTAGAAAATCTGTAAGTAAATTCTGCTTATTGAGGTGTTTGCACCCAGCAAATGATCTGCCTCCTTGGTAAACTGGGGCAAAACACCACTGATGAATGGTCAGCTCCTTCCTTCCAAAGGAAATGAAACTAGTGGAGAAACTCCTGTTGCATTATGGAAGGGAAAGATTCTACTTAATGCAGGAACGTCATAGCAATTTACTCATCGAAAGTCCAGCCATGTTATGCATTATTTCTCAATCCCTTTGATTAAATATGCTGGATCTGACTCAGCATTCTGCAATGCCCTGTTGTCCTCGAAACCTGACCTAAAAAGATAAAAAAAAAACAGTGGCTGTGCTTCATTTATTAAGTTGATGGGCACAGATGTCCTTTTCTGAATTTTACCAAGAGTCATTGCAAATGTGTAGCTTAATGGCTGGTCACCTAAGAAATCTGATGGGAGCAGGTAATGTTTTTTTAAAGGGCATTGAGGAAGGGTGATGTTCCTTCTCCATCATTGCTAACTCCTTTGAATTTTAAAGTATGAGGAGAAGAAGTGGGGCTGGTAGAGAACAATTCCACATCGATCTCAGGTCTGACTACAGGAATAGCTGAGGGGAAAAAAAGGTGACTTGTTTCAGGGCTGAGAAAGGTTGCAGGCAATAGAGGAACAAATGAAGTTTACTAGGCTAAATTTCACAAATTTCATGACATTCTGGGCTAGAGGGGAATTTAGACAGAATTGAGACTAGCAGTTTACAACAATTTGTGTGTGTGTGTGTGTGGTAGCCATTGGATGAAGTCCCTTCTCAGAATTAATGTTTTTGAATGCATAGAGTAAAATATAGAGAAATTACATAGAAAATCAATTCACTTGAAATAATCATGTATTGCAACATGGAAAATCACAGATCCCTTTGGGGAATTCATAGATCACAGGTTAAAAGTCCCAAATTTAAATTCATTTTACAGAAGATAATATTGAAGTACAGAGCTTAAAAAGGGAATGGTGATGCAAAGGGAAGCAAATAGGCATTTATATAGCACCTACTATATGCCAAGCATTGTGTTAATCATTTTTTTGGAGAAATATTTTTCCAAGTAGTAACTGAAATAGGATTCAAAGCCAGGGCCAAGGCAGTTCAATTGTATAGAAAGAGATTCAGTAGTCTTTATGACTAAAAAAATGGCTTCTAGATTTTGGTTTCAATGAAATGACTAGCTTCTCCAACTCTCCCCTATCAAGTGAGTAGTGAATGCCTTCAAGAATGAGCAGCTTCTGCCTCCCAGCTAAGACTTAGAATATTAAAGGTGATTTAGAAAAGCTTTAGGACTACTTCATACTAAATGGATAATTTCTAGATCTGATAAGCTTCTAGATAGGGGAGCAGAGAGGTAGGTGGTAAGTAGGACTAGGCTAACTTTTTAACACCAATTTCACACCCTACCACTCCACATTACCAAAGCAATATAAGTCACCTTTAAAAATTCCTTAGATAACTTAGTTTGGTTTTAATCTGAGCCAATTTCCAGCTCCTGAGAAATTCAGAATTGGTTGCCCCTTCAAGGATTTCCTAGATCCTTGAAGACTTATTTAGTTTGGAAGTGCCTCTTGCTCAGAGATTGGGAGAGCCATATATCAAAGACTACAGGCCTTTTTCAGTTTATTCCTTATCCCACTATGGTTTTAGGGACTTGAGGGTCATAGAATATTATAGAGGGGGGCAGCTGGGTAGCTCAGTGGAGTGAGAGTCAGGCCTAGAGACAGGAGGTCCTAGGTTCAAATCCAGCCTCAGACACTTCCCAGCTGTGTGACCCTGGGCAAGTCACTTGACCCCCATTGCCCACCCTTACCAATCTTCCACCTATGAGACAATACACCGAAGTACAAGGGTTAAAAAAAATTTAAAAAAAAAGAATATTATAGATTAGAAATCTTACTTAAGATAGCCTGTACCCAATTGCATGGGTGCATTTCCTATTGAATACTTTTTTCTAGTCCAGTGGTTCCCAAACTTTTTTGGCATACCACCCCCTTTCCGGAAAAAAATATTACTTAGCGCCCCCTGGAAATTAATTTTTTAAAGTTTTAATAGCAATTAATAGGAAAGATATATGTATTAATGTTTCTGCCTTTTTTGTAAAATGCACCTGTGGCCATCACCACTCTCCTGGATCACTGCAGCACCCACCAGGGGGCAGTGGCGCCCACTTTGGAAATCACTGTTCTAGTCCATAATTTCCAAGCATACCCCCAACTGATCAAGAGACAGGGATATTAAAGAATATCTGAGATGAGGATTGGGGTTACCCAATTGTTCTAATATCCTTGTTCTGCCATGGTCGTTGTGAACCCAAATAAGAGCTCTTCTTTTTGTGCCTTTGTTTCCTCATCTATAAAATCACCTTTCACCCTTCATAAAGATCTCATTACTATTGATAGTGTTACTAAAATGATTTGAGTTCTTCGGCGAGTGTAAAATAAATACATTATGAGGGTGTTTCATAGCGTACCATCACTATAGTAAGACTGTGCCCAGGTATTTTGTTATTTTTGAACTGTTAAAGGTTATAAACAAATGAAAGATTCCATATCGGTAGAAGGTGTTATCATTGATGAATGGAAGGAGGTCCTGGCAAAAAAATCCATTGTAATATAATAAATAGTTTCTAGAATGTTTTAAACAACTTTAGAGCTTATGCACATTTTCAAATGGTTTTAAAGGAACATCTTCTCAATTAAAGGTCAGGTTCTTATCCTTGATACTTCTATGGAGGATGGCTCTTCCTTAGCAGGAGACTATGACCCTGCCTATTTAAAATGTCAACTTTATCCCAATGCTCTGTAAGCTTAGGTTACAATTTTCTATTGTTGGAAAGTGTAATTAATGGGCAATCATGAAACAATGGCTATATAACTTCCTCCTCCATTTTTATTATGTCAAAACAATTCATTTTTCTTGAAGTCAGATCCTACAGCCTAGTACAAACCAGGGTTAAACTGAGTTCTTTAAGGTTGAATTTTTTTTTCTCTTCCCTACTGTGTTATCTTCCTGGACTCCTTTGTTTCTTGATGCAGTATATTGTGTTGCTGAATATCTGCTCTTAGCTGTGGTGGTGCCTGAATAGACACAAAAAAAGAAGTCAGTCCGGACTATCAGAACAAAGAAAAGCTGACTCTCTCCCAAAGGGTATCAATGGAATATTATCATGATGGATGAGGATTTGGATGTCATCTCTTTTTAACTATAGAACTATAAAATATCAAAGCTAGAAGAGGGCTTAAACATTGTTAAAAAATCTTTACTTAATAGATGAGGAAACAAGATGTTCAGTGACTTATCCACAGTAACAGCAAGTTACAGACACTGACTTGGAATTTTAACCCAGTTTTCTTGACTACTAATCCAGTGTTTTCCCTGATATAAAAATATCTTAACAATTAATATACTCCAAATGGATTTTAAGCCACTCTTGGATAAGTGGCCATGTTGTATTCACGCCAATATCTCTTACAACTTTCAGAATATACACAATTAGGACTCAGAAAATATTTCTTTCTGATATGATTCTAGGATGATGGAAGTACTAAAATTAAGAATCAACAAGCTTGGAGGAGCTAGATGGCTCTATGTATTAAGAACCAGGTCCAGAGACAGGAGATCCTTGGTTCAAATCTTGCCTCCAACACTTCCTAGTTGTGTGACCCTGGGCAAGTCACTTAAAACTGTATTTCCTAGCCTTTACTGATTTTCTGTCTTGAAACCAATAAACAGTATTGATTCTAAAACAGAAG
>NW_025349845.1:0-3136 GCF_016433145.1 Gracilinanus agilis
GTCATTTTTATTATGTTAGCTCATCTAACCCATGAGCAATCAATGTTCTAGGATTTCATGCACCTCTCTTATCTATTATTTATTTATTTTTTTGGTTTTATTTATCTGGATCTGATAGAGGAAGGTTCAGGTCTCCCACTAGTATAGTTTTACTAACTATTTCCTCCTTGAGCTCTGCCAGTTTCTTCTTTAGAAATTTGGATGCTATACCCTTTGGTTCATACATGTAAAGTACTGATATTTGCTCATTGTCTATACTACCTTTTATCAGGATGTAATTACCTTCCATATCTCTTTTGATCAGATCTATTTTACTTTGTTTTTGTCAGATATCATGATTGCAACTTCTGCCTTCTTTTTCTCAGTTGAAGCCCAATAGATTTTGTTCCATCCTTTCACCTTTACCCTTTGTGTGTCTATCTTCCTCATGTGTATTTCTTGTAGACAACATATTGTAGGCTTTCGGTTTCTAATCCACTCTATTTGCTTCCATTTTATGGGTGAGTTCATCCCATTCACATTCAGAGTTATGAGTATCATCTGGGTATTCCCTAACATTTTGAAATACTCTCCTAATTCTGACTTTTCTTCTTTTGCTATTATTTTTAAACCATTGGTTTGCTGTTAATCAGCCCCCCCTAATTTCCACCCTTATTTTACTTCCCTTTCCACCCCCTCCCTTTTTGTTCCTTTCTCGTTATTTTTTATGGTCTATTAAATTCCCTCACCTCTATCTTTCTCTCCCTTTATCTTCTACCTGCCCCACACCCTGCCTTGGTTTTTCCTTTCTGACTTTCCCCGTAAGGTAAGATAAAATTCAGCACCCCAATGGATCTAGCTGCTCTTTTCACTAAGAAATGATTCCCCTGAGAATAAGGTTTAAGTATTGCCTATTAACACTTTCTTCCTCTCCTTCCTATAAGAGTATTCTTCCCCTCCCCTTCCCATTTGCCTCTTTGTGTGGTATAGATTATCCTATTTTTCTTATTCCTTCAAGTTTCTCTTGGTGCCATCTTCTATCCCCCACCCCCTTTCTTTGGCATATCATCTTAGACCACTTAATACCCCAACCTTTCCCTTTGCACAGTTCTTCTAATTACTATAATCGTGAATACAACTTTTGAGAGTTACATATTACATTTTTCCATATAGGGATATAAGTAATTTGATCTTATTGGAGCCCTTAAAGAAGAACCTTTAATTTTTTTTTCTTTTCCCTCTCTTTCTTATTTACCTTTTCATGTTTCTCTTGATTTTCTGGTCTTTTCTTTACAAATACTTGGACATCTTCTATTTTGTTGAATGCCCATACTTTCTCCTGGAAGTATATAGTTAGTTTTGATGGGTAGGTAATCCTTGCTTGTAGTCCAAATTCTCCTGCCGTTCTGAATATCATATTCCAAGTGTTGCTGTCTTTTATTGTGGAGGTTACCAGATCCTGTGTAATCCTGATTGGTGTTCCTTGATATCTGAATTGTCTCTTTCTGGCTTCTTGTAACATTTTCTTCTTAACTGTGAAGGTTTTAAATTTGGCTATTACATTCCTGGGGCTTGTCTTTTGAGGATTTAGTGTAGAGGGTGTTCTATGTGCTCTTTCAATGTCTATTTTTTTCTCTTGTTTAAGGACATCAGGGCAGTTTTCTTGGATAATTTCTTTTAGTATGATGTCAAGATTTCTATTTGTCTCTGATTTTTCAGGAAGACCAATGATTCTCAAATTATCTCTTCTAGACCTCTTTTCTTGGTCTGTCATCTTGTCAGTGAGATATTTCATGTTTCCTTCTATTTTGTCAGTCTTTTGACTTTGTTTTATTAATTCTTGCTGTCTTGTGAGATTGCTGGCTTCTACTTGCTCAATTCTATTCTTTAAAGACTGGTTTTCAGCTATAATCTTTTGTTTTTCCTTTTTAGTATTGGCTATCTGGCCCTTCATGACTTCCAACTGATCATTTCTGGTCTTCAATTTGCTTATCATTTCATTTGATGTCTGAACCTCAATTTCTAAATGCAAAATTCTGCCTTTTAAAGTGTTATTTTCTTTTAGAACTATTTCCCACTTTTCTTGCCAAATCTCTTCCACCTTTCTCATGATCTCAGATTGGAACTCTTCAAGAGCTTATAACCAATTTTCATTTTGGGGGAGTGTTTGGATGTGTTTAATTGTTTGTCCTCTTCTGCTGTCTGTTCTGTGCTCTGGATTTTTTCTATGTAAAATTATCCAGAGTCAGTTCTTTTTTCTTGTTCCTTTTAGTGGTTGATATTTCTTGAGCATTTCTATCCATCACTATGCTGGGTTTTGCTTCCTTCAGAAGTATGGGTGAGGGCAGGCTCTCTGTGTATGGAACTATGGAGTAGTTTTTGCCTGAGGCTACTTTTTGAGTCTGTGCAGTTTCTGCTGTGTGTGGCACAGCCCGACTCCCCTCTCCATGCCCAAATTGAGCACTCTTTAGCCTCCTGGAATTTCAAGTCTAGCTCCTCTCAGAGGTACTCTTAATCAGCTGCCAAGAACTTAGAGATTTCCCCATACCACTTTCATTCTTGAGCACTGGATGTGACTCTGTCACTGTAGGTGGGGTGCAGGAGAGTTGATGAAGTTGGGTTTTGGTGGGAGCTCATTCATCCCCTTATAGCATAGAAATGCCCAAATCCCACATCCTTCGATGTTGTGCCCTATTGTGTAGTCCTTTTGTTCATGTGAACATGTTATTTTTGTTCTTTTGAGGTATCATATAGGGTGGTGGGGGGGAGAGTAAGAGTTCTCCAACTATTCTATAGCCATCTTAAACCGGAAGTCCTCTCCATTCTTTTGCTGTGGTAATACTCCATCTTTTAGAATTTTTCCCCTCCTTATCTTTGCCTCAGAGTTCTCTTCTTTTAAGATCCAGCTTAGAAACCATAGTCTTCATATATCCTTTACTGATTCTTCCATGTTCCCCACCCCAAGTGTTAATGTTCCCTCTCCACAATTACTTTACATTTAACTATTTTGCATATATTTATATGTATACATGTTTTATATTTTGGCATTTTAAAGTGTTATATGTGGTATATTTCTATCTATTTCTATGTATCTATAGATACCTATCTCTGTAGATATATAAGTAGGCATCTAAAAAGATCTATCTAAAGAGAAATT
>NW_025349846.1:0-2913 GCF_016433145.1 Gracilinanus agilis
ATATATATATGTATAAATACATATAAAACTAAAGGGAAAAAAAGAGAGGTAATATTAAGAGAAATGGGAAAACAGACCAAATGGACTAAATTTATATTTCATAAAGAGGCACATGGGGAGAAAACCAATACACTAGAAGGGTAAAGATGTTGGAGAGAGGGAATACTTAATTCTTAAGTGCATTGAAATGAATTTAAAGAGGGAAGAATAATCAGATCCATTGGGGCAGAGAATTGATTCACACCCTATAGAGTAGAATGGAAAGGACTGGTAGGGAGGGAAGCAACACTAGGGAGGGAGAGGGCTGGGGAGGGTAGCTTAAAAAGGCCCTAAAGAACAAGAAGAGAGGTGGGAAAAGGAAGTAAAATAAGGGAGAGGATTAGAGGAACTGATTAAAAACAAAACACTGGTATAAAAGGAAATAACGAAAGAAGAAACGACAGGACAAGGAGAGAGAAACATAATGTCTGGGAATACACAGTTGATCATTATAACTCTGAATGTGAATGGGATAAACTTGCCCATAAAATGGAAGCAAATAGCAGAGTTGATTAGAAACCAAAATCCTACAATATGTTCTCTACAAGAAACACATATGAGACAGGCAGACATAAATAGAGTAAAAATAAAAAGCTGGAGCAAAATCTATTGGGCGTCAACTGAGAAAAAGAAGGCAGGAGGTTCAATCATTATTTCTCATAAAGCCAAAGTAAAAATATATCTGGTTAAAAAAGATAAGGAAGGTAATTACATCCTAATAAAAGGCAGTATAAACAATAAAGAAATAGCAGTACTCAACATGTATGTAGCAAACAGTACAGCATCTAAATTTCTAAAGGAGAAAATGTCAGAACTCAAGGAGGAAATAGATAGTAAAATAATACTAGTAGGAGACCTGAACTTTCCCCAATCAGATCTAGATAAAGGAAACGAAAAAATAAATAAGAAAGAGATGAGAGGTGAATGAAATACTAGAAAAATTAGAGTTAATAGACATATGGAGAAAAATAAATAGGGACAAAAAGCAATGCACCTGCTTTTCAGCAGCACATGGATCATTCACAAAGATTGACTATGTACTAGGGTATAGAAACATGGCAAACAAATGCAAAAAATCAGAAATAATAAATTCAACCTTATCAGATCATAATGCATAAAAATAGTTATTAACAAGGATACATGGAGAGGCAAACCAAAAACTAATTGGAAATTAAATAATATGATTCCCCAAAATGAATTAAAGAACAAATCATAGAAACAATTACTAATTTCATTGAAGACAATGACAATTATGAGACTTCTTACCAAATCCTATGGGATGCAGCCAAAGCAGCACTAAGGGGAAACTTTATATCATTGAGTGCATATATTAACAACTTAGGGAGTGCAGACTTTAATGAATTGAGCATGCAACTTAAAAAACTATGAACCAAATAAATTAAAAATCCCCAGATGAAAACCAAATTAGAGATCATAAAACTAAAGGAGAAATTAATAAAATCAAAAGTAAAAGAACTATTGAATTAATAAATAAAACTAGAAGCTGGTACTTTAAAAAACAAAATTGACAAAGTACTGGTAAGTCTAATTAAAAAAAAAGGAAAGAAGAAAACGAAATTAACAGGATCAAAGACAAAAAGGGAGACCTCCCCTCTAATGAAAACGAAATTAAGGCAATCATTAAAAACTATTTTGTCCAACTATGTGGCAATAAATATAGCAATCTTAGTGATATGGATGAATATCTACAAAAATATAAATTGCCTAGATTAACAGCAGAAGAAATAGAATACTTGAATAATCCCATATCAGAAAAAGAAATTGAACAAGCCATCAAAGAACTCCCTAAGAAAAAATTCCCAGGAGCAGATGGATTTACAAATGAATTCTATCAAACTTTCAAAGAACAAATAATCCCAATACTATACAAACCATTTGACATAAAAAGCAAAGAAGGAGTTCTACCAAGTTACTTTTATGACACAAATATGGTACTGATACCAAAGCCAGAGAGATCAAAAACAGAGGAAAAAAAAAAAACAAAAAAAACTACAGACCAATCTTCTTAATGAACATTGGCGCAAAAATCTTAAATAGAATACTAGCAAAAAAAGGTTCCAACAAGTGATAATGAGTGTTATTCATTATAATCAGATGGAATTTATACCAGGAATGTAAGGATTGTTCAACTTTAGGAAAACCATTTACATAATTGACCATATCAAGAAGCTAACAAACAAAAATCACATGATTATCTCAATAGATCCTGAAAAAGCCTTAGACAAAATACAACACTCATTCCTATTAAAAATGCTAGAACAAGTAGGAATAGAAGGGACTTTCCTAAAAATAATAAACAGTACGTATCTAAAACCATCAACAAGTATCATATATGAAATGGCGATAAATTAGAAGCCTTACCAATAAGATCAGGAGTGAAACAAGGATGCCCATTATCACCTCTATTATTTAACATCTTCCTAGAAACACTAACAGTAGCAATTAGAGAAGAAAAAGAAATTGAAAGTATTAAAATAGGCAATGAGGACACTAAGCTATCATTCTTTGCAGATGATATGATAGTCTACTTAAAAATCCTAGAGAATCAACTAAAAAGCTAGTAGAAATAATCAACAACTTTAGCAAAGTTCGAGGATACAAAATAAACCCACATAAATCATCAGCATTTCTATATATTTCCAACACATCTCAGCAGCAAGAGTGAGAAAGAGAAATACCACTGAAAATCACCCTAGACAATATAATATACTTAGGAATCTATCTGCCTAGACAAACCCAGGAATTATACGAAAACAACTACAAAACACTCTCCAAACAATTAAAACTAGATCTAAACAAGGGGAAAAACATTGATTGCTCATGGGTTAGATGAGCTAACATAATAAAAATGAC
>NW_025349847.1:0-8009 GCF_016433145.1 Gracilinanus agilis
AGGGAGGACACTAGTCTGGACTCAGGAAGATCCAAGTTCTAATTTGGCCTCAGACACTTACTAGCTGTGTGATCCTGGCCAAGTCACTTAACCTTTGACTGCCTCTGTTTCCTGAACTGTAACACCTACCATATTCTGAGTATATAGTAGATATCTAATGAATGCTTATTCCCTGCTCCCCTCCCCAACTCCATCACTAGATTGTGTACCTCCTGGGACCTCTCTGGAGGTGGGATAGTCCAGGACACAGCACTCCCTCCCCAGTGCTTTCTGCTCATCTGCCCTATTGGGACAACTATTGAACCATGAGGCACACTTCTCCCCAGAATGTCAGGACCCACCCCTGTATGTCTGTAAAAGAAATGTTTCAAGTTGGGTTTTCGGTGATTGGTTTTTCCTGAAGACGTAGCCTGGTGAAGAAGATATAGGCCAGTCACTCAGCTAACTCTGTCTCCTCTTTTTCTCTCTACAGAGAGCCTGAATCAACCCACCATGTCTTTCAAAAGCAACGGCAGAATCACGGAGAATGGCACCGGGACCTTTACCTGTAATCCAAAGGAGAAAGAGTTGCCACGTATTCGGTGGTACTTCCAAAACAAGACACTGCCCCCCGATCCCAGGATGATTCTATCTTCAAATAACCAGACCCTCACCATCAAGTCTGTGAAGGGGACAGACAGTGGAGCTTATCAATGTGAAGTCTGGAATCCATTCTTTGCCAGTATAAGTGACTTATTCTTCCTGGTTATCATCTGTGAGTGACTCTGAATCTCCCCCCCTCCCAATCCTTTCTCTAACAATGACTGACATCTCATTTTTTTTCATCTTTTCATAGATGGACCAGAGCGAATGAGTTTTCTTCCAAAGCCTGTTCATGGCGTGATTGAGGTCGCAATCAATGAGGATCTGAATTTAACGTGTGTGGCTATGTCTGAACCACCGGCCCTCTATACATGGAAAGTGAATGGTTCTTCAGTGCCTGAAGATACAGAAAATTATTCTATCTCTGGAATATCTTGGGAACATGAAGGAATATATACATGCGCAGCAATGAACGATTTGACCGATAAAATAGCAACTAAAGACGTCATAGTCAGGGTGTATGGTAAGTCATCTCTCTCTTCCCTCAGAGAATAAGTTTCCTGGATTGGATTAAGGTGAGACCCCAGAACGAGGCATTCAGGCCCACACAGGTGGGCAGCTTTTCATGGTTATTTGGGAAAAGTCATGTTAAAAAAAAAGAACCCGACTCTAGGGAATGAGGTCAGACTTACAATGAATGTCAATCCATTTTCTGCTACCTTGTCCTTGTTAGAAATGGAGACCTGTAAGATCTAAATTAATGTCCAATAACTCCAAGTACTAATTTTATGAAATTTATTAATAATCATTTGAAATAGAAGCATAAAATCCTTAATATCTAACAAAAAAAGACCACGTGAAAAAGTTCTCTTGCCTGCTCAAAAACCCTGCATCTGCAGCCCATAATCACAGGAAGAGAACAAGAGAGGCAGGTCTACAGAAAATTTATATCCTCCCTACATTAGCAGGTAACATGAGAAGGAGAGTGGAATGCTGGGAATTGGAGTTCTAGGGTTCAAATTCTAATTAAACAGACAGACCTCTTTTTCTCCCATAATAATCTTATAAACAGTTATGTACGCATTCAAGATCAACCTTATTTTGCCAATGTTGTGCAGAGCACGGTGCTAGGCACTGAGGGAAATACAGGTTTGACTAAGACTCCATTTCTACTTTTAAGGATCTAACAAGGTAGTAGGAGGATGGTCCTCATAGTATATGATATTGGATATTCAGATATTGCATGAACCAGCACATTTAGACCGTGGGCTGCAAATTAAAGTATTGTGGGGGAGACCTTGTGTAAGTGTTAAAATTAATGGTTTGTCTAAATATATGAAAATTATAAGAGAATGAAGCCGTCCAGCAGCTCCACGAAGATTCCTAGTGGGTTGGACACGTAGAAAGGGGAACCAAGGACTGAGCGAAAATGGGTTACGGGTTAAGGACTAACGGAAAGAGAACATAAGGCGAGAATAAAGACACGCAGACATAGAAAGTTTTGGCATAAGGTAGACAGACAGTGAGTAAGCTCTGGTGGTCAAGAGCTTAGATGGTTCAGAGCTCTGATGGTCAAGAGCTTCCATCATTCAGAGCTCTCTTCTCAACTGTCATATATCTACTTTTATTGGGGTTACAACCGTATGTGGTGGGAAGGGGAGAATCAAGTGGTCTGATACATACGTAATCATCAGGAGATACAAACTGTTGGAACTTGAAATAACAGGTAGACCAAACATCTAGGTCAGGAGTCCATGAGGCCTGAGGTCTTGATACAAATGCTGATTGATTGAAGGTAAGAAAAGGAGACTGAGATAACTGACCAGTCTTCCAGAGTGTAGCCTTAGGGAAGGGCTAGGAATTTGGCAAGGTTGAGGTTTAATTCAGCTCAAGGTTATAGAAATCAATCATAAAGCAATACAAGAGTCAGTTTTGAGCACTCTTAAAATAATATCAAGATGAATGTATACCTGAATTGCTACAGAGAAATACAAAAGGGTAGAAAAAGATATTAGCCTATCTAACTAAATATTGTTCCAGTGCTTGGCTCAGCCAAAACTTGTTAACCTTCAGTCAGAATTAAACTTTCTCCAGAAGACATGAAGGGAAAACCAGCTATCCACTCACCCAAGACAATGACTGGAGCTGAAGGTGGCTCCTGAAGGCTACTTTCTTCTTTGAGCAGATCTTCCTCTTGAAGCCAACTTCCTTCTTGGAGTGACTCTCTTCTTGGAGTCCACTCTCTACTAGCCTCCTTTACCAGACCTTCACCAGACTTCCTCCTCAGGGATTTTCATGGATTTTATGGAGGTTTCCTGGCCCTGCTCCTTTTCATGGGGCAGTTTCCAATCACAGTTTCCAAATTATCCGAGTTCTCACCTTTGGAACCACACCTTTCTGAGTGTGTGAACTCTTAAGTTTCTGGCTTGTTCTCACCTAGCATCAAGTAAGGTGTGAACTCACAGAGAACCAAGAGTTCCCTTTCACACTTGGAAGAAATCCATTCTACTTGGAGGGTGGGCAGAAGAAACAATGTCAGATTTCAAACAACAGTTATCACTTGATAAACTCTTTTTAAAGGATGGGTTTTTAAAAATGGAGAAGAATTCAATAGGTCAAAGGAGAGGAGAGAGAATATTCTACTTCTATGAATAAGTAGCCCAAGCCAAGATGCAGATGTAGGGAAATGTAGCGTTTGTCCACGTGCACAAAGTAGACCAATGCAACCTGAGGAGACAGTGCAAGGCCAGGAGAAGTACTATAGAGGGAGTTCGCCATTTTGGAAGGGACTTGAATGACAGGCTAAGAACACCCAAGAGTAATTGGTAGATCATAAGAAGGCCCCAAAGCCTTATTAGCAGAGAGAAGAGATGGTCATGCACATCTGGTTGGCATATGTACTGGCATCAACACTGGGTAGACCAGTGAAACCAAACCTGACACTCAAGGGTCAGACTTTGGTTGAATGTGACCATTATCACATCTCTAATTCGGCTGTGGCTGGGTCCAGACTACCTGGATGGGTAAAAATATGGGGAATCTAAAGTTACTTTTTCCACTCCTGAACTCCAGGCAAAACTAGCCTCAGCTCCTAGCAGAGGTGGTGAGAATATAGGTAAGGGAGCAGTGAGTAGGCTGGAATTGGTATACAAATACAGTTGTAGAATATTGTCAGGGAGAGACCAGGTTAAGTGTAACGATTAAAAATGATAAACACTGATATTATGAGGAAAAGTAATATTTTATTTAGGCCCGTGTTGATAGAATTAAATAATAGAGGAGCAAGAAGAGGAGCCCACAGGTAGATGTACAACCTGAGCTAGGGAATCAGTGCCTACTAAGTAGGGGTGAAAGTGGTGCAGAGGGGTGAAAGCCGTTCTGGGCCTGGACAGTGAAAAAAAGTGCTGGTGTTTTAGCCCCTGAGTCTGGGGGGGTTGCAGCTAAGTAACCAGGGCAGAGAGCTTAGTACAAGAGGAATCCTGAAAGAGTAACAGTAATGATTCCACAAAATCTAACAGCTATCACCATAAATTAGTGGGGATCTAGGAACATGATATTCCAAAAGGTAAAATGATATGCTTGCAGCCAAGCATGGTATACCCATCAAAACATGCAGGAAGCCATCAAAGCCCGTGACCTTTAGCACAGCTCGTCACCAGCTCTGAAACCAGCAAAGCAGGTTGTCAGGAGGATGGAGATTCTCACTCAGCTTCCCCTATGTGACTCTTTTCTCAGTAGCATTCATTTGTTTTGAAACTATTGCAATCAGTATCCTTATTAGGCCCAGGGAAACACAGAAAAACAATACAGGTCCATGGCAAGAACAAACACAGTCGCAGACTATACACTATCCCAATATATAAACCCCCATAATACAGAAATTTCCCCTAGAAGTCACTTCACAACAAACCAGCATATAGTGAGTTAATGTTAAAGAGTTTAAATCTCTAACTCAGATTCCCATACACAGGTGCCTGCAAGAACAGGCCAGAACAGTCTCCAAGTTTCCCCTCTCCCAGACCTGAAATGGTACAGTAATTTAATATAAAAGGACAATGAATGAAATATGAAGAAATTGTCTTCCATGAAAAGGCCTGTACGTTCCCACCACTGTAGCCCATTAGATACATCAAACACACCTAATACATTGTCTCCAAAGATAAGATGGATGTATGGTGGGAATGGATTCATGCCAACATTGATGTAATTTTGAGAAAAAATGATATAAAAATTAAAATCAGCAGATGGCACTTCAGAGCAGCCACTGCAAACCTACTTGGTCTCTGGCTCTTCTCACTCCTTTTTCACTCAATTGTCCCGGCCCCAAGGGGAACTGGACTGCTGGCAATCCCTCTTCTACCCACCAGCAAAAAAATGGGGAAATTGGTTTTTAATGAAATAGAAGGCTTATTTATAGAGGAGACAGCGAGGAAAGAGATGAAAAAAATATGAGAGCAAGGCAGAAGGAAATACACACTTTTTATAATTAGAATGTAAAGTAGGTTAACTCATCCATAAATGTAAATGAGCTTATTTCAGCCATAAAAGGAAAAACAATAAAGGAGATTTTAAAAAAGCAATAACCAAGGGGCAGCTAGATAGCAAAGTGCTTACAGTGCCCCTTGATTCCAGTCAGGAGGACTGGGGTTGAAGTGTGACCTAAGACATTCCCTAATTGTGTGACCCTAGGCAAGTCATTTAACCCCAATTGTGTAGCCCTTATAAACTCTTCTGCCTTGGAAACATACTTAGTATCATTTTTATACAAAAGATAATGGTTTTGTGGGGTTTTTTAAATAGAAAAATAATGGGCTAGAGCAAAATCTATTACGCATCAGTTGTACTAAATAAAAGCAACAGGTAGCAGTACTCTTGATCTGAGACAATCTAACAGCAAAAATGCACGTGATTTTTTAAAATAAGCAGAGAAACTACATAATACTAAAAGGTTCTAGGTAAAATTAAAACAAAGAAGGCAAATTGAGGCAGGCTTCTCCAAACAAAGTTACCGTTTCTTAGTTGGGATCTACAAACCAATAAAGCAGGTCTCTTGACACCTCAGATATATAAAAGACTCTGAATTTAAGGATTCAATACAATTTTCTAAGCATAGAACAAAAACCAAAAGCCATATCATTGGTGATGGAACTGGCAACATCATACGACTGAGAACTCATGATGCTTACATTAAAGATAAGGCAGACAGCACACGTGGGACCAGGACCACCTCTCTGACTCCAAGGAATGCTTTTGTGACTTTTCAGGGCCCAGCTGCCTCTGGAGGTCACTGATATCAGACAGGAGCTTCAGACTCAATGGCACAATGGCATAAACTAAGGCCACCTGAAATTTAAAAGGCTGAGGAGGCTATGGTCAACATAGTGTGATTCTTAAGGATGCCACACTGATATGTCATTTCCTTTCACAGAGTCTAAAGTTACATGAGAAAACAAGCTTCCCTTTTCAGGAATGATATGCAAGTGTTGCTGACATAACAGTTAGAATTGCACTTCTGAAGCCAAGCTCCAAGTTACTCTTTAATTAACAGCGATTATGGGAGAACTAAAAACTTGTACATCCCGCCTCAGAGAAGAAGGCTGAATTTTTTAACTTAGTTTCTCTCAGAGACGAAGAAGAAGCTTGGGTTGGTTACACAGAATACAGAATATGATCAGTGAATAGAACGACTTACAGGGTGGAATAAAATATAAAATGCAGGATAGAGCCATAGGACTAAATATAAAATACTAAGTCAACATTTGCTTCTTTCAGTATGGTAAAAAATAAATTATTGTACCATATCATAATGAATATGCACCACATGGTACAACAGTTCAATACTAAAGGAAAAGAGAAGTAAAATTTGTGAGAGTAAAAGTACAATAACAAGGGATCTTAATGTACACCTTTCAGACTTGGACAAACTACTGTCCAAAAAAAGGGAAAAATCAGTTAAGAATTTCAGTAGAATTTTATATGTTGGATAAAATAGATCTCTGGTGATTGTTGAATAGAAAATTCTAAATAACTGATTGGTTCAAAGACTACTTTCTTATTTCTCTTCTTGTCCAGAGTAAATAGCCCAGATTCTATTAGCAACCCTTAATCCATCCTATAGCAGATAGTTATCATTATCATCAATAAACAACACATGGACTTGGAACCAATACACAGTATTGATTCTAAGATGGAAGGTAGGAATTTTTAAAATGACCCTACATGGAGCCCTTGAAACATAAAGAGGAAGGCTATGAATTAGAAGATTAGAGACAGGAAGACCAGTAAGGAGACTATCCCAAAAATTCAGATGGAAAACGAGACTTGAATTTGGCCAGAATAGTGGGGAAGAAGAGAATGGTAAGCTCCTAGGATTTAAAGCTGAGATGAGTGTTGCATACGGATGGTTCATTATTTAGCCCATACAGTTTCATTTTCTAGCTTGGAAAACTGATATATCCAAAGAAGAGATGGAACTTGCCAAGATCCCACAGCTAGCAAGTGACAAGGACAGGATTCTAGTCCACCTCTACAGATTTCACATCCAGAGCTCTTTCTGCTACAGCCTTTTAGGAATAGATGTGAGAAACACATTTAAAGGCTTTTGCAAAGAGAAATTTCATCATCCCAATGGTATTTAAGGAATGTTGGACTTGGACAGTGATGTGAAGTACGAATTAGAGACGTGAGAGACCAGAGACAGGAACACTGGTCTGAAAAGTATTGCCATAATCTAGAAGAGATGAGAGGAGCTGGAGTAGAAACTGAGAAGAGGAGGGTAAATGTGAGAGTTACTGGCCAGGTAGAATCAACACAAATAACCCTAACATTTGGGGAAATATCATAGCAATTGATTATATGTGAGGTTTGAAGGAAAAAGAAAGTCAAAGTTGGTTCCCAATTTGAATCTGGGTGCCTGGGAGGTTGATGCTGCCATCAACAGACATAGAGAAGGGCAGAGAGCACAGTGTGGGGAGGAAATCAGAAGTCCAGAGGTTGAGTTTTATGTGCTTGTCCAATATTCAAATGTCTCCAAGAGGATACCTGGCCTATGAGGAATAATGGCCGAGTCAGCTTCCTTAGTCAATGAGCAAAGAACACAAGTGAGAGACACTTCTTGTGTCTGGAATCCCCAAAGAACATTCATGGTTTCTTTTTCCCTTCTCTGTCCACAGAGGAGACTACAGAAAGCTCCGAACTCCCTCCAGCGGTCATTGCTGGCATTGTGTCTGGAGTCGTAACTGGAGTGATTCTCATCGGGGCTCTCATCTATTGCCTGTTCTGCACAGAATCTTCATGGTAGAACAAATTTTCCATCTGGTTTAATTCCCTCCTAGTCTGTCTCCCTGAATGGAGAAGAGAAACCAAAATGGTTTTCTGCACGCTGTACCCACATCTGGGACTTGGTCTACCTCCCTTTACCAAACTCC
>NW_025349848.1:0-5357 GCF_016433145.1 Gracilinanus agilis
CCAAACTAGACTTCAACACACATACTCTGATGCCATATCAAATGCTCAGTCCTTCACACCAAATAACCAAGAGAACAAATCAGAACTCGCCCAGTTTGATTCATGTTATCCAAAACTTGTGTGGGTAATTAGGAAAACCAATGGTTTCCTTTTTCTACTTTCTCAGAGACTATATGGCCCATCTGGGAAATAGGAGCATTGGTCTCATATTACAAACACAGGAACCTGGTTAATGTTACTTAGAAAGGCAAAATGAATTAAGATTTCAGACAAGCCATGAACTTCCCCAAAATAAGAGATTGATTGGATTTTTAATAAAAATAAATAGGAGGAAGAGGAAGAACAGGAGGAAGCAGAATCAATTCTAAAACGATAAAAAATGAGGGGGAAAAAATCCCATTTAGCAGAACAGTGAAAATGGAGTGGATCTAAGGCAGCTGAGTGAATTTGAGGCAAGATTAAATGCCTGGCCACAAGAGGATGTAAATATATCCCTGGCTACCAGGTAGATGAAGGCCATGAGACTTCCCAGAAGAATGCCCTCCCCATTATGAGCTGTTTTGAAGTTTGTCAGGCACTTGTCTCAAAGGTCAAGGACTTGACTGTGTCTTAGAGAAGTTATTGTGATGATTTGGGCTTTTTATCCGCCTTTGAAATAAAAGATTGGAAATCAGATGAAAGCGACCTGAATCCTTGCTAGCAGAATAGGTCTTTTAAAGAAGCGCTGTAATTACAGCCATCTTCAAAGGAGGTGGAATCAGGGTCTCTAGGAAGTACAAGATTAGCGGTGTTGGTAATAAGGGTGCCCAAGGTGTCTTCACAGTACGCTAAGGGTTTTTGAAAGCCAAGGATCAGGAGAGCAGGTGGTCGAATCCAGCTGCTGAATAATCCTCTTAACCTCATCTGTTCTCAACAGGGAACAAAAGTAGAAAAGGGGGGATCAAAACAAGTCACTTACAGCAATGAAAAATAGGAACATAGCAAGTCCCCAGGGATCACCACTTGAAGCAAACGAGTCCTGCTGTTAGTCATTTTTATTCATAAAATAACAAAGACAATTGCCATAAAGTACAGTGCAAAAGTAAAAAGTATGAAATAATGAGATTATAAATTTGGAAATGGAAGAGACTTCAAAGGCCATCTGGTCCAACCTCTGCCATTTTACAGTTGGCAAAACTGAGGTCCAGAGAGGTTAAGTGCTTTAGGATCACAGATCTAGAAGTGGAAGGGACCTCAAAGGCTATAATAAAAGTCTTTCATTATAAATATGAAGAAACTAAAACAGCCCTAAAGAGGTAAGGGACTGATTAATACAACGTCATAAAAGTATATATCAGGGCTAGGATTCACAATCAGGTCTGCCCACTCCAGATCAGCATCTTTTTCACGTGCCCCTTGGCATCCAGTATTTGTAAATAAGAAATAGGAAATTTCTTAGAAGCATAAACAACAAAAAAAAATAATAAATTAAAGCAGAGTAAGGCCATATCCTTATACAAAGAACTAATTCTTTTCTATTGTCCATTTTAATTTGTTTGAACTATACAGGGCAGCTAAATTGAGTAGGTCTCAGTCAATATTTAATTGGTTTCTAATATTTAATTTATTTGGCAACCATGCAGATGCCTCCCTAACCAAAGATCATTTAAGAAAAACCAATGTAGCAAAGAACAAAAGGAGAACAAATGCTCATTGACTGAAATCATCTGCTTTGAGTCATGCATGCAATTGTGATGTCTGAGAATGTGTTTGTATGTGATGTTGTATACCCATTTATGTCAATTAAAATTTTGTATGTAATTACAGAGAGTCAGCTTGTCTATCAATATTTTTGTTGGTTATGCTGCATAATTTAAGAGGCTCTTCCTGGCCCTTCTCCACAGTTTCCCATTGCATTAGTCAAAGAGAGATGCCAGGAGTATCAGGATGCAGCTGATGCATAATTTCACCACTAAGAACCCTAAAATCTTACAAACCTTAAAATGTCAGGACTGGAAAGGACCTCAATATATATCTAATTCAACTTCATCATTTTACAAATGAATCTATCCAGAGATAGAGAAATAAATTACTAAAGGCCAGGTCACAGTTCATGAATACTTTCTCATGATTAGAGATGGGGGTGGGGCCCACAGGGAAAAAAAAAAGGAAAATAAAATTGAGAGAGGTCAGAATCCATACAATTTTTTTAGACTCAATTTGACCCCTAACTTACAATTTTCATGTCCAGGGCTACTTCCTGAGCGTTCGTGGCACAAGCAATAAGAATTCTCTTGTTGTTGCTCAGTTATTTTTCTTTTGCCCAACTATTTGTGACCCCATCTGAGATTTTCTTGGCAAAAATACTACAGTGGCTTGCTATTCCTTCTCCAGCTCATTTTACAGATGAGAAACTGAGGCAAATAGGGTTAAGTGGCTTGTCTAGGGTTACATAGCTAATAAGTGAATGAGATTAGATTTGAATTCACAAAGATGAGTATTCCTGACTTGAGACATGGAAGTCGATCCCATGTGCTATCTAGCTTCCCTCAAATCTTAGGACAAAATCAGTTTGGGACAGGAACAACTCTGAAATTCTGTGATTCTGACAAGTAGGGATATGTAGCTCTAACCAGTAGTGCCTCAGTTTATTATTTTATTTCAAGGAAACAAAAACCTGAAGACATTCACCCTAATGCTACTGAGAAACCTGAGAGCAGAATGGGGGATGCTAAGCTGGGAGAGGGTCATCTTCAGGGTAGATTCTTGGGGGAAGAAGTCAAGCACCAGGAATATCTCACTGCAAATGATTATTCTTTTATTAATTATTAATTATTTAATAATTTTATTAGTGATTACTAACAAATAAATAATGATAAATAAATAATAAAATTGGTGATTTGATTAATTAATTATTACATATGATTTTAGTTTTTCCATAGTTACATGATTCATGCTCTCTCCCTCTCCTCTTTCCTCTTTCCTCCTGGAGCTGACAAGGAATTCCACTGGGTAGGACATGTATTATCACTCAAAACCTAAGCAACTGGCTATTTTTGATAACTAAGTGTTAGTTGAATTAATTTGTACATTCCTAAATGATTTAAATGATTTACAGTGGAAAGGGACTGTGCATTTGGAGTCAGAGGACTTGAGTTCAAGTGCCAACTACCTTTTTCAGTCTATGTGATCTTGGACAAATCACATAATTCCTCTGGGCTTTAGTTACCTTACCTTTAAAATGAGGGGATTGGTTGAGATGACTATGGAAGTCCCTTCACAATCTGTGGTTCTATTTACAGTGAAGGGTTGACATGACCATTTAAATTGTAGCACTCTGACTTGGAACGTCAATCACCTCACCCTAGTTATGGTTTTTATATAGTTCTTTCCCCATATGATATGTTTCTGGTTTTTTTATATAACATATTTGTTTAACTTTGGATGATGAAAGACTTCCCTAAACCAAATCTAATTTTGCTATTGACTTTCCTTTTAAAAAGGGAGAGGGGGGGCAGAAATGGTTTTCCTTAAAAAAGAGCAAAAGTCTATTAATAAATAAACAGAGCTGAAAGGTTTTGTGTGAGAAATAGTGGCCAGGACTATTCACCAAATGTGCAAGATTTAATTCAAAAGATCAATTAAGTGCATGCTATATTGAAGTACCCACACTAGCCCTATGCAGAGGAGAGCATATTCATTTGGTTACAGTTCCTTATCTATTCTCCCTTTCATGTTGTACAGTCACCAACTTCATTTCCAAAACTCTGAAATTTTCTAGACATTTCATGTAAATAAGCAAACTCAGACTTGTTATGCTGATAGATCTTTTCTCTTTCTCCTCTTCTTAGGCTAGGCTTTCATAAAAGGACCCACAACCAGATTAGGAAAATATTTTTGCTAACAGAATGGAACATACCACTGTCTTTATATTCAAAATGATTGCATCATTACAAATGTCATTATTTTTATTTTAGCAATTCTATTCATACATCATTATTTTAAATGAGGTACGCCTATATTTCTAGGGTATTAGCACTCTGATTTTTTCTTTCATAATATTAGGGTACAGTAGAAAAATATTTAATTCAAACGTACTGAATTCTATTTCTGCTCAGAATTTAGCAAAATATCTAGAATACCTTAAATTTTTACTAAATGTTTGTTGAATAATTGATTAATTACTAAACCCCATTTATGGGGTTTTGAGAGAAGTATTATGGGGCAGCTAGCACTGGGGCTGGAGTCAGGAAGATATGAGTTCAAACCCAACTTCAGACATATACTAGCTGTGTGATCCTGAGCAAGTTATTTTACCTCTGTTTACCATAATCCAAAGGAAAGTAAATGGTAAAACACTTCAATACGTTTCCCAAGAAAACCCCATGGACAGTATGGTCCATGGAGTCAGGAAGAAGCAGATATGACTGAAAAAATAGGGTTGGATGGATTTCCATGAATTGATTTGAAGCTGAAAGGAATAAGTTTAGATTGGATGGCTCATGGGCTAAATCTAATAAGATAAAATTTCACAAATAAACATAAGCCTCACACTAGAGTTCAAAAATGAACTTTGGCGTGTTTTGAAAGTCTTCAGTTTCAATCTATTAATAGCTTAAAAGGACTCAAAGTGTTTTGTTTGTTTGTTTGTTTGTTTTTGTTTTGTTTTGTTTTGTTTTTTTAATATCCTACATGAGTTGAAGGAGGTGAATCTAGACCCAAGTTCCATTGACAAAATTTTCATTTCAGTGATGAGGCTTTAAAGTTGAATAGTGGTAAGAGTATAGAGTGACGAACTTGGATTCAAACAGATGGGCATTCAAATCCTGCTTCAGACACCTACTAGTGACATGACCTTGGGCAATTCACTAAATTTCTGTAAGTCCTGTTTTACTCATCCACAAAAAGTGAGTTTTGGGCTCACTGTTATCTAATGTCTCTTCCAGTTATAGAGCTGAGATCCTAGAGAACTTCAAACATTAAACAAAAATACAGTCTGCAGTAATAAACCAACCAGCCAAAACCCATTTTTCAATTCAACTGCATTAAAACAAGTACAACATGGGACATAATTTTCTCTTGTACTCTGCCTTGATTAGATCATATGTATTGAGTTTGAATTCAAACATCATATTTAAGGAATCAATCAATCAGAAATTAAGCAGCTACTATGCATCAGGCAGCATGTAAGCCACTTGGAATATGAAAACATCAAGGAACTAGCCACTACCCTTAAGAAAATTATATTTTTATCAGAAATGAGAGGAGAACAGAGAGAAAGAATTTGACATATAAAGATAAGATTGAGAGTGAGAACTGAAAAGAGAGAGAGAGGGGAGAAGGAGAGAAGGGGGAAGGGAGGGGGAGATAAAAGGGGA
>NW_025349849.1:0-2428 GCF_016433145.1 Gracilinanus agilis
ATATATATGTATATACATACATATATATGTATATTTGTGTGTGTATTTATATACATACTTATTCCTAATTAGTCACTCTTTCCACTTAAAAATAATTCATACTTGAGGTAGCTTTCATATGAGCAGCAACATTATGGAAGCAACATCCTACAATGGGAAAGACAAATAAATTTGGAATCATAGGAGACTTCCTTAGACTGAAACCTGGATCAGTAATATCCTCTCTGTGGGACTTTAGGTAAGTTATAGAACTTCTTTGGGTCTTGGGTTTATAATAAAGGAATTGGTTTATATATGACCCTTAATGTCAATTCCAGGTGCAAACCCAAATCCTTTGAATGCAAGTCCCCTACAGGTAGGAACTATGCCCCTCTACTTCTTTTACACTATTATCAGCATCTACTACAGTTCTCTGTATGCATGTGGCTTTCAGGTCAATTTTGATGTTCTGATGCTATTGAAATATAGTATGCATGCTTTAAAAATGACCAGCTGTTTTGCAAAGAAATGCAGTGTATACTTGTCTCCAAATTTTAAATATTATTCCAATTGAAATGGTGACTGACTTTCTGAAGTGAATATTAAAATGAAAAGTTAATTTTATACTCACGATACTCTTATTTTTTGAATGTACTGGAAACTTTCCAGAGAAAACAATTCTCTAGGTCACAAGTAGCATTTTTTAAAATGACAATAATTGTGAAGAAGAAAACAATGTTCATGGAATCTGGGGATGAAAGGGGTGAGGTAAAGGACGTTTTTATTTCTAAAAGCAGAGGAAATTATGTACAATGCCCAATTTTACTCCCCACATGGTCATATTTTCCTTGCTTTAAAGACAAAATGAAGGATATTAATCAACTTTTTTCTTATTGAATTTAGAAAATATTCTAATTTAATGATGGTTCTCTCTTCAGTTTACAGTATAGTTCACAAATAGCCAAATGATACATTTAAATTAGAATCCAGAAGTTCCTTGTAGCTGGTTTTTAATCACCAAGCATGTGCAAATGCTCATTTCAGTTCACATCAGCATTGCTGAGATCACAAGCTTACTCAAAATCATTTGTCTTTTGGTGCTTTGACTGAAGCATAGAATGAAATCAGACTTTCTTGTTGGGTTTCTTTTCTTTCGGTTGTGCCTTTGATCTTTTTCTGTGCAGCCGCATCTAGCTAAGACAATGAATAGGAGAGGCACAAAGACATGTGAAAGGGAAAGGTTAACCAACATTTGTGCACTATACAAGTGGATTTTGGTTTTGGGTTTTGGCCACTGTTAAGGACAGAAAGATTCTTATTTAATTTCAGCTTATTCCCTTTGGAAATGGATGGGTCTCAGAGTATTTAAACTTAGCTAAAGTAAACATATAAACTCTGTAAACTTCTCAAGACCTCAGCATCAGGAAATGGTTTACATTGTAGTCTGAAACTTTGCTTCTTGTCTCTCTTGGAAGCTTGGCTTAGAGAGAAAAAGAAAATTGAAAAGCAAATGAAAAGAATAATTAAACCTATTTGTTAAACTTCAAGAATTAAAATAAGTTTTGGTCCAAGAAAACACTACCAAAGTTTTGAATTAACTGCCTTTACCTTAGTTGCTAAACATGGATATTCTATTACATTTGTAATTTGAACCAAGTTCAATGTTTCTCTTTGTGTATTTAGGAAGAAGATGAGGAGGAAGAGTTAGCAAAACAATTTCTAAATTTGATTTCAAAATCTCACATGATAATTCCTGGTCTAATTATCTTAAGAGCTATCCTCCAACTATGAAAATTGAAAGAAAACAAAAACCTACCAAGAATGAATTTAAAATGAAATTAAATATATTTTGATCATTAAAAATAATACATCACATGGTAATTTTAAAGTACGTTGATGGGATAGTCATGAATTTTACTTTTTTTAATACTACTATGGAACAATCCCAAAGTCACTAGCTATCATTGGACTAATAGTGCAGAACTGCATATTTCTCTCAGCACATGAGTTGTCCTAATTATGAATCTTATTTCTTAGTTGCTGTATATGTATGTTGAAAATAGCTCTGACTTCAACAGATGTTGCATGCAGGCATTGATGATGAAGTTTGATGCTAGATTATGAAGAGACTTTGATGATTCAATTATTCCTGCTTTTACCATCTATAATTATTTTTGCTTGCCTCATCATTTAGTAAATGTTTCATATCTAAACATCAATGGAACTGTCATGACTAACTTTGTGTGAATGTGAACCCAATCATTAGAAATCTATAGTGGAAAGTAATATAAGTATATCAACCATTACATTTATAACATCCAATGTGTCATCTGTTAAAATAATGTAACAGGCTATATTGAGAAATGAGTATTGGTTTTTTAGTCAAGGATATGCCCAAATTCCACCCTAAGATACCTATCCTTCCAGACCTGTCAGCATGAATACATGC
>NW_025349850.1:0-6136 GCF_016433145.1 Gracilinanus agilis
GAGAGAGAGAGAGAGAGAGAGAGAGAGAGAGAGAGAGAGAGGTTGATGATTAATTTAGAAATATAAATTAAGGGTATGTTATGAGCTAAATGCTGGAGTGACACTAAGATAAATATGACTTAAAATGTTTCTGAAGCATTGATGAGAAGATTTAGGAAAACTAACAGACCCCATTAATTTGGATTAACCTACAACAGTGTTAAATATTGATCACTATAAAGCAATGGTCCTTAAAGTGTGGTCTGAGGATTCTTAGGAATGCCCTAGACCCTTTCAGGGGATCTACAAGATTAAAATTATTCTCATGATTATATTAAAACATTTTTGTTTCTAATACGATAAATACTATTGGGCATAAGCCACACAAATAACAACTCTTTGGGAAAGATCATTTAATAATTGTTAAGACTACAAAGAGATCCTGAAACCAAAAAGTTTTAGAATCACTTTTATAAAGCTTAGTATAAACATTGTACAGCTTACTACAGATAAGTACTAAATAGTGTGAATATTAGAACTCAAAATTAAATGTAAAATAAGGTTAATTGGCCCTGCTCCAATGGAAATATAAAATAAAGAGTTTTAACTAATTAATTTATTTATTAATGTATTGAAATATCAAAGGATAAGAAAATATATTTCAAATTTGCCTATTAAAATTAATAGCTATGGAAATAAAAAATTTACATTTTCAAAGTATTAAATATTATCCTAAAGATAATGCTACAAAGGTATGATGAAAATGTCATTATTGTCACTTAAAATATTTAAGCAGCATAGATTAAATTGTCTTCTTTTTCTTTAAATCTTTTCTTAAACCCTTACCTTCTGTAAGTATCAAATCTAAGACAGAAGAGTGGTAAAAGATAGGCAATTGAGGTTAAGTGACTTACTCAGGATCCCATAGCTAGGAAGGGTCTGAATCCACATTTGAGTCCAGGTCCTCCTGACTTCATTCCTGGTGCTCTATCCACTGTGCAACATAGCTGCCCCTCTTTCTTTAAATACTCATACATATTTTGCCTAATAATACATATAGAACCCAGATCGAATCACCTGCCACCATTGGGAGGAGGAAGAAAAGGGAAGGAGGCAGATATGTTCAATCATATAAATAAGGACAACTTGTGTGGAAATTTGTTATTACGTGTAATTGGTAAAAAATAAAATATAACTATCAAAAAATATTAAATCTTCATATATACATTGGTAGGTACAGAGAGCATTATCTCCTCTTCAGCATATTTGTACACTTCAATTGGCATTAGCATCAGTTTGTATAAATTTATGTGTGTGTTTGCATCATGAGTTCTATAGCTCAGAAAATATCTTCATATCTTTGAGAATGAACTCCTTCATTTCTACATCATCTGCTCCTTCAGCTTCAATGTTTATTTCTTTCAACTCTCATTGCTGATTCATTTGCATCAGATGTCCCAGACATATTCTTATGGGGTGACTCTGGGCAAATCACTTAACCTGTCCGTGCCATAGTTTCAACATCTACAAAAAGGAGATGATAACAAATAGAACCACCTTACAGGGTTATTAGGAGAGCAAATAAATATGTCAACATATATAAAGTGCTTGATAAACTTTACAGTTTATATACACATGTAATATGTATACATATACATAATTGCATATATAAAATCATATAAATATAGTATCATATACATCATATTAATACAGTAAGGCAAAAAATATTTGAACAATATTGGGTTCTATACTAAATGCTGTAGGTAGATGCAAAAGAAAGAAGTAAATCCTTATGATGAGTTCCAAGCCTTCAGGTATCACCAGGTCAGAGTATAAGATTAAAGCTGACCTTATAGATCATGTAGTCCAATTCTTTAATTTTCTTTAAAGGAAAATGAGGACATAGAAAAGAAATTACTTGTTCAAGATCATGTCATAGGCATCAGAACCTAAATTCAAATCCAGATCTTCTGGTTCCAAATTAAGAGCTCCCTCCACTATATGAAGCTGTCACACCAAGGAATTTAGAAAGAAAAGTGAAGGAGCCAAGTTGTGTTCCTCCGTGTCCACCAATGTAGAGAGGGAGCTCTTAGATCACTATCTGAACTCTCTCCATTGTAGCTTAGATAACTGTCTTGCTTCCATCTCTTGGGATAACTCCTTGCCTTGTAAGATTCTCTGCCTGCCTTTTGGCATCAACTCAGTTCCTAGCTAATTCAAAGACCTTGCAATCTAGTCTGGGAGACAAAGCATATGTACAGGCAGGAAATGCCTTAAGGATACTTACAAAGCCATGCATCAGTACATGCAAATCAGCAAAAAATAAAAAATGTTCCATTTTCCCAGAATCCAAACACCAGAAAACCCACAGAATCTATTTTTTCCCACAGTATCATACGATCATTTTAATGTCCTTAACAAAGGCACTGGCTGGTGTTTTGAATAATAAAAAAAAAAATTGAAATTCTCCAAGCTAGTTTTTCATTAAATAAGTTTTGTTGATTTAATCCTAACTTTTTTTGATAAATGGGAGTGTACTATAATACCATTCATCCTATCCAGCATATTGGAGTATATTATTGCGTTTTTTTTTTTGCCACAAAGAGTCAGAAATCCTTTCCAAATACTATGCGATCTTTTTTTTTCAATCTTGCTCGATTTTCTAAATTAAACTTGATTCTGTGCTTCTGAATTTTTGAAATTTACAGAGAAGGGAATTTTGCTTAAGTCACACCAGAGAATAGACAGTTCTGTTTACTAAGGAGGCTAGAAAAAAGAAGAAAAAAAGCAAATGATAAAGTTTTGTTTTAAAGAATCCTCCTTCCTCAGAGTCTTTTCGTCATAATGAAATAACTAAAAGCTTGTTGGTATCCTTTACTTTAAGAATTATAAGAGACCAACTAGACCAAACATTACTGAGTGCATTTCAGACACTCAAAAAAGAAACAATTATAAATCTTTGGGAAACATTTCCCTACAGAAGCCTTACTCCCTTCCAAAATGCCTTCTTAACTTGACAACGAGTTGCCTGACTTTAAACCATTAAAGCTGACAAAAAGGGGGTGTTGCATCTTTTATAAACAGCCCTTTGTTTGCAGTTCTGACACCTGTGAAAAGCAAAATTGTTATTTTCTTGCTGCTTGTTGCTAGTTTGATGCCCGCTTTGGGGCCTTACATCAGAGACACTGTTCAAAACAGGTTGCAGGGGCCCGTTTCAGCACTGTCTGCCTATGGTGCTGCCTGAAGGAATACCATGGAAACGGAATTTGACAGGCTCCTGGGGACCTGCTGCTGCCACAGACACTTCCTTTGACTGCCTGATGAAGACATCACAGACCAAACAGAACATTAAAACACTGTTGGCTGCTTTGCATCACTTAGAATGCAAATCTCTTTGTTCTGCTTGGGATTTTGTTTTGCAGCTCAGAAATCTGTACTCTGCTCCAAAGAGTAGCCGACAAGAGCATTTTTTTTTTTTGTCGTGTTATTTCCAGGATATGGAAAAGTGTACCAAATGATAAAATATTTTAAAGTTTCCAAAATTTTTCCTCTGAAAATTGTCATTTATTCTGCATGGGAATCATTCCCTCTGATTTGACATCTCTCCAGCACATACTGTATGTACTTGATTGTATGTGTTGATTTGCAGGTAGAAGAGAATGAATGTAGCTTGTTATTATGAATTTTGTTGTAAGTTACATGAAAGGACAGGTTTTCATTTTGTAAAAGGACAGAAGACATGAAACATACCATAGAAAAAATAACTAGCATCTTTTAAAGTTGGACTCCCCAATGATAAGTTCTATTCAAATATGATTATTCCAAATAATGACATTAAATAATAACATTTTACTTTTTATAAGTAAATGTGTGACCTTGGGAAAGTTAATCAACTTCTACAGGTTTCTATTTTCTCACATGGATGAAAAATTATAGAATTTTTAACATAGGGTCCATGCACTTGTTTGATGAATAAACGGATGATAGATGCATAGACAGATAACTATGTTTCAATATAATTAGTTTCCTTTGTAATCTGATGTACTTTTATTTTGTACACTTCAAAATATTATGAGAAAGAAGTCCAAAGACTTCACTTCCTAAGGGATCCATGATCCACCAGAAAGATGAAAACCTCATGCATTCAGTGATCTCTAATATCACCACTCCACATTGTGCAGTTCGAGACATCTCTGGACTGTATTTGATTATTAACTTATTGCGATACTACCGCCTTTGAATCACTAGGTTTACTTCCAGTGTGTAATAGAATTAAAAAAGCAATGTTATACTGCAACAAGTGTACTAATCTATGCCATCAAGAAATAACTTCCCCAAGAAATCTTTAAAATTCCCATATTTGAGACCACTCATATTATATATAGTAAGTAATGTCTTTCTTTTTTTTAAAAAAATCAGATTCGAGAAGGGATTGTAACTGCTAACATAAAGAAAATGAAAAAATAGGCTTAGGTCAAAAATTACTTTTGCCTGAACACTCATAACTAGTCTTTTAATTTATCTTCAGATTTTCCTCATTTCTTGATTTCTAATATGTATATGCCCAAAGAATGTAGAGTACTAGTTCTTACCATTTCATAAATCTTGGCCAAATACTAAATTATATATTCCTTACAAAAGTAGTGTCAAATTCAAACAGTAACAAGAATTCCTATGGCATGCATATTGACAGTTTTAAAATGCAATGTTTTCTATGTTTTATTGTATTTTCAATAATTCTGTTAAACATCTCCCAATTATATTTCAATCTGTTTTGGGCCCTATAAGCACATTAGCAATATATTTGATGCTTCTGCTTTATAGGTTCCACAGACTTTCCCCCTTTCTATTTCTCCTTCTCTTGTGAGTTTCTTAGCCCAATTTAAAAAAAAAACTTTCAAAATTCATTTGAACTTTTGTCATAAGATCTATCTAAACTAAATATTTGGCTAACGGCAAATATTCATTACTATATGAATACTACTATAGTTAAAGAGTTTAGGAAAACCCAAAGATGACTAACAGACTTTGTTCTTAAAAAGAACTTAGTCTAGTAACTAAGTCAATATTATTTGCACAGTCAATACATAACATTAAAGGTAAGGACCAAAACTACCTGCACAACTTGATTATTTTCCCCAGTTGTTTATTATATTCCAATAACCACATAGGAGTATTGCACAGTAAATAGAGTATAGGGTTTAGAGTCAAGAAAATATTGATTCAAATACAACTTGTGACATTCAATATGTGACTCTGGGCATGTCCTTTAAATTCTGTCCACCAGAGGCAACATTAGAAGTCTGATCTCTTATTTCTTAGATTGGTAATCATCTCAGCTGGATGAGAGAATTTAGCACCGAGAGTCCCCACTCGGAGGGCAGGGGAAACCAGACATTCCCAGTGTTCATACACAACTACACCTTTATAAAATAATTATCAAGGGAGCAATTCACTACATGGCACTCCACCCTTATTGAGGAACACTGTGGCTTAAATTGGAAGAGTAAGAGATTAGGAGTAAAAAATTATAGATTCTAGTCTTTTCTCTATCATTGATGAGCTTTTAAATTTGAGTAAATCATTTAACTTTTCTGGTCTCAATTTGCTTATCTATAAAGTGAGATGATGCAATTAGATCATTTATCAAGTCCCATAAAGTTCTAACATTCTATGATTAAAACAGAGTTGATGGTAGGACTGTAAAGACAACAACTCAAAGATTTTGGCTTGATTATTCATAGAAAACAAGTAGTTGAATGAATCTGACAATGTAAAAATTCTAGGGGTTAAAATTTATTTTATCTATAATTTCTGAATATAAATTTTGGCTTTCATCTGTATTCAACTCTATCTAACATCCTATGAGACAGTGAACACTGTTTACTGCATCAGTATTTCAAATATCCATATGATGGTCCATTTGGAATAGATTATAGCAGCTCTCTGTCATCATGTGTTCTCTTACCCATATTGCATCCATATGTTATCAGGGACCACTTTGCAGGTCTAGGTTGCTATATCTGTAATTTTTTTAAATTGAAAATACAGTTTAGCTTTGTAGTATTTCACAATATTGAGTTTTAAGTAGGAATTTTAGTTCCTCTCTCTCTCTCTCTCTCTCTCTCTCTCTCTCTCTCTCTCTCTCTCTCTCTCT
>NW_025349851.1:0-8530 GCF_016433145.1 Gracilinanus agilis
TGGAGGATGACTAGCCATAGTGCTGACCTGGAGAAAGTCCTAAAATCTTCCAAGTTCAAACCCAAACTCATAATGTAGAGAAAGAGCTCTGAATTTCCCAGCTCAAAGAAAGATCAGGGAGACACAATGGTCACTGGTGATGGGTTATGGAATAGATGTCCCTCTTTCTGCCATAATCTCAATATGGAATTCTTCTCTTTCTTCCAGATGGCCCAGACACCGCCATGATTGTCCCTACAGATGATCATTACAAAGTAGTAGGGGAACCTATTGAGTTGATCTGTTCTGTTGATGAATCTAACCCACCTGCCCAATTCACTTGGTTTCACAATGGAAACAGATTGAGCAACCCTGCCACATTCTCTGTTACTGCAGCCCTGCATCTCGCTGGAACCTATACCTGTGAGGCATTTAACTCAATTACTCGCGTGACGCGCACCAAAACCAAGACTCTTACAATCTATGGTGAGTAGCTGAGTAGCTGGATTGGGCCCCCAACTTTCTGTTGGTCTCTCACGTTCCCTGGCATGAGAAAAACAGAGATAAATGATATTCTGCCCTCCTGGTTCCAAGGCACAATGTGTTGTGGTAGAAGGAGCCCTGAGCTCAGAATTATGAAACTTGTGTAGAATCCTTCCTTTCCTGAGTATTATCCATGAAGTAAGTGTGCCTCAGTTTCTTCATCTGGAAAAATGGATAATCTTTGGCTCTGTATATAAAAGGATTCTATGTGGAAAAAGTCCTTTTTACATGTTAGGTACAAAAAGCATTTGAGTTGTTGTGATCATCATTGTTGCTATCAGATTATTCTCTTCTGTCCCAGCAACATACAACCTTCTTTATCTCCCAACTTCTAGGACTGCAGCTTCAATGACTGTGGTCTTTCCTTCTTTCCTGTGGTCTTTCCTTCATTCCATTTTACTTGGTGCTGTGGGCCCCACAGAGTGTTTCTCTTCTTGGTTGGAGTATAAGCTATGGTCATGCAATGGGGCTTTCCTTGTTCTCCTTTTGCAGGGAAATTCTGCACATGGAAAGGGGAATTTAAATTTTGTCTTCATTCACACACAGAGATTCACCATTGCACCTATATTTTTCCTCTTTGTGGGTGGTGTACAATGTTACATGGAAGCATGGCTGCTATGAAACTTGGTTCATATCCATGTATAGGGGAGATTGGCATTAGCATTGTAATAAGTTACAGTTTTCATTATGAGGCTGATTAGTAGCTTTTTAGTAGCTTTATTACAACAAAAGAGAGATAGTAAAAAGAAAGAAAGTGATTCCTTCAGTTAAGTGAGCAGAACAAAGAGCAAGAGACCCACACCTCAACCAAAGAAATTTCATACTCCCAAAAAAGAGCCCCGCAGCATGGGTCTCAGCTAAATTTATCTCCCAAATTCAAATCCCTGTAGTCAAATGAGGACATACTTAAAAGGATGCTGGGAATGCTGGAAAAGATGCTCAGGTGTAGCAAATTTTCCACTTCCACATTCCCCCCATGATCCTTTGAGGGGAGACCAGTCTCCCCTATGGATCATTTTAAACATAATTAACCTAAAGTATATATAATATTTACACAAGGAAATACAACAACATGAGGATAAGGAAACACAAAGGGAATCAAGAACAAAACCAATTAGGGGGCCATCCCTTTTGGTGTACAATAAAGTACATATAAGCAAATGTATTCAACCTCCCCAAAGTTCAATTCTGCACATTCACTTTGCTCAGGATCTCCTGGAGCAGCAGGAGGTCTCCGCAAGCATCTTTTTTTTTGGTGTCTTCTCCAAAAAGTTCACCTTCTAGATTCTGGGAGGTAGTCACTTGTTCTACATTAAACTCAAATTCAAAGTAAAAAATTCACAATAACATAGCTCCCCCTGAGGAGGATAATAACACATTCCACCCCCTGAGGAGGATATAGGGATATATGTAAGAATCACATAGGGATACATAGTCAAATCATAAGGCATATGAATCAATTATCAAAAACATCAAAGAATCTAAAAATATTTTTAAAAATAACTTCTGAGTGAAATAGAGAATATTAAAAAAGTGAACAAAATTTTTAAAAAATAGGAAAAAAATTAACAAATCACAACAAATTCTTTTAGTGATTCATGTCCTATAAGCCTGCAATGATAATCATTACAAACTCAGTTTAAAAGTCTGGACTACATTAAGTTGCTACATAATGAAAGAAAATAGAAAAAAAGACCAAATCTTGAAGGAAATGGGAAATGGCATTCCCTGGTCTGACCATTTTACTTGCTTTTTGGGATAGTGGAGCAAGAACAATCAATATTATGTACTTGATAGTGTGGTACAAGGAAGTCCTGCATTTAACACATGTTAAATAGTTGCAACCTCAAGTCTCACACATGATCAAGTTCTTGTGCTCTTTCTGCCCATAGAATTGGTTTGTTCTCTTTTACCTTTGTACTTCTTTTCACTTTGCAGGTTAACTTTTCACTTTGCTCCTTTGTGGTCACTTTTTCCCTTGCTTTAGATATATTCATTGAGAAAAGTATCATAACATTTAAATAACTGGTTGCACATTGCCATAGTCCAAAGCTTTTGGGTACACATTTATATGCTAGGCAAATGGATATCTTAGCTTATTCTATTGCTAAAATCAAAACAGTTAAAAAATCTTTTCAATACTGGGTGACATGTGCTTAAAATACAAAAAATGAGAGAAAAAAATCAAACACTGTGTCATACATGTAGGAAGAAAAACAAAAATATTTAAAAATGTATATATTTCACAAAAAGGTAAAATATAGAGGTTACTTGCCAAAAAATAAGATTCATTTCCTCTTTAACTTTCCTTGATCTGCACTGTGAGTGCAAATGAGGTAGATAAAACAATGGAGGTATAAAAGTAATAATATATTCTAGGAAAGAAAAAAATTTTTTGTGCTTAAAGGCACAAAATGTTATAAAAGGCACATTAGGTCAATATAGGTCACTAATACAGATTTTTTTGTTTTTTGTTTTTTTATTTTTTGAGGTGTAGTATGTGAGTTGTTTTACAAAGACAATTAGTTCAAGTAGAAGGATCAATAAAATATAATGGAAGAAAATAGTACAGATCTAGCAATAAGGGAGTCTTAGTGAAATACAATCAATAGTCAAATACAATCAGTATAGGCAATTATTCATGAACAACAGAAGGTACTCGTTTTACATGGCTACAATGAATCCATGAGTCCCTCTCCCCAATTTTAATGGCTGTTGGTGTAGTCAGTAGGACTTGGAATGGTCTGTCATAAGCAGGTTCAGTTGACCCAGTACATTTGAAATCCTTTATATAGATGCTATCACCTGGGTTTAAATCATGAAGCAAGAAATCTATGGGGTGTCCTGAACAACAGTTCCAGAGACATGGAATTCTTGCAATTTAATTTATAATTGTCTGACATATATGTGGCAATGGATGTATCCCCTCCTAATAATGAAGTATAGGGAGGGGTAAATGGTTGTGCCTGAATAGGTGGTTGTCCAAATAACGTCTCAAATGGTGAGATGTATAAATCACCTCTGGGCCTGCTTCTGAGATAAAACAGGGCCAGAGGTAGAATTTTGGGCCATTTTAAATGAGTCTCTGTGTACAATTTGCCAATCATAGATTTAAGTTCTTTATTCATCCTTTCAACTTGGCCTGAGCTCTGGGGATGATATGGTGTATGAAATTTAGGAGTAATCCCTAAACATGAATAAATTTGCGATAAGACCGAATCTGTAAAATGAGTTCCTCTATCTGAATTGATATGTGCTGGTATTCCAAAATGAGAAAAAATTTCTTTCAAAGAATTTTGGTAACAAAAGCTGATGTGGCCCAACCAGTAGGAAATGTTTTAGGCCACCTGGTCAGCTGATGGACTATGACCAAACAAAATTTATACTGCCCAGATTTTGGCATAGAAATAAAATCAATTTGTAGGTTTTCAAAAGGTGTATATGCAAGAGGACATCCACCAAAGGTTTTACCATGAAAAGCATGCTGGTTTAAAGCTTGGCAGGTAGGACAAGCTGCACATATTTTGGAGGCAATTGTAGTTATTCCAGATGCTATCCATACTTTTTTAATAGAGTCTACAATGCCTCGGATGCCAAAATGATTGTGCTTATGGATGGAGTGACAAATTTTGTTATAGAAATTTCTAGGGATCCAGAGGTTTGCATTCTGCTGATACCCATACTTCATTAATTTGTTTAGCTTTAAATTTTTTCTTCCATTTTCCTACTTCCTTGTCATTGTAGGAAAGGGATAGATTGAAATTATTGGTAACTGTTAGTGTCAAAACTAACTCAGACCCTTCCAAGTCCTCTAGCTTTGTTGTAGCATTTGCTCATTCATTTCCCCATGAGACAGGGTCAGTGCCACGTGTGTGGGCAGAGCAGTGCACAACAACTATGGCTTTGGGGAGTTGGAGGGCAGAAAGAAAATCAGTAATAAGGTTTGCTTTGTCCATACATTTTCCAGCTGATGTTAAGAATCCCCTTTGATTTTGTTTTAATTTGGACAGGGACAGCCAATTTAAGTAGGCCAACATCAGAAGATGATGTGACCCAGATAGATTCAGGTATATCAGTTGGGATCTCAAAAATTGGAGATTCCTTCATCTCTTGGTTGTCTGAGAGAAGTAAAGGGAGTAAAGTTAAGAATTCTTCAGGTAGTTCCAATGACATGGAATCATCTGGAGAGCACGTTATTGTGGCTCTAAGCTTACATAAAATATCTCTCCCTAGAAAATTTACAGGGGAGTCAGGCAGTAAGAGGAAAGGGTACTCCACACTCAAGGGATCTACAGACACCATTCTAGGGGAAAATTTTGAAACCTTTAGGGGATGTTCCTGAAAACTCTATTATATTTACTGAGCCAATGGGATTACAATTTAAATCAGGTGTGTTCCTCAATACAGACCTTGAGGCTCCTGTATCCAGAAGACAATCATAATAAGCACTGCCAACTTTTAAAGTCACATGAGGTTCATCACTATGGGTGGGGCAGTGGATGGAAACAATGGGTAGGTTATATCCTTTGTTTCCTGTGTCCCAACCTCCTCCCTTTCCTGTATAGCTTCATAATCTTTGGGTAGTTCCTTGGGTTCCCCCCTGAGGGGCATTAGCACTTTGAGTAGTTCAAGGATGAGTTCCACTTAAGATATACTGTTGAGGGGTCATCTGGTTTTGGTTGTCAGTTATTTGACTAAAATTCCTAGAATTGTAATCATTCTTAAAGTTATGATTCCTGGATTTATTCCTGTAGTTATTATTTCTATATCTATTATTCCATTGAATATTGTTTCTAATTGTTTGAAAGAAATTCCTACAGTTCATCATTATATGGTCCTTCTTTCCACAGAATTGTCAGGTAAGAGATTGATAGTTAAGTTCTTGGAGAGGGGCAAGTACCATTAGTTGTGAGTATCATGACCTTTTTCTTGTTCATCAATTCTGTTAAATATTTTAATACTTTCTGGATCTTTTCAAGTAAATTATTTTTCCTTATTGCATTTAAAGACATGCAGCAGTTCACCATAACTCATCATTATCCATTTCAGACCACTTTGAGTAATGTGTTTTAAAATAATCTTGGACTACTCTGCAACAATTGTTTGCAAAGTGTCATTTTATATATCTAATATCTATATCTATATCTATATCTATCTATCTATCTATCTATCTATCTATCTATATCTATATCTATATCTATGTATATCTATATCTATATCTATATCTATCTATCTATCGATCTATCTATCTATCTATATATATATATAATGTCTCTTTCTATGGAAATATCAATGTCTAGGTACATACCTCCTAGCTCAATGAACCTATCCATAAATTGGGAGGGTGTTTCATCAGATTGCTTAAGGCATTCGAATTTAATCCATCCATCTGACCTTTCAGAACATTCTCTCATTGCTCTTAGAATGGATTCCCTAGCTTGATATAGTTCCATGTATTCGCTATCGTTATAGCCCCAATGAGAATCTACAGGCATCCAGTGTGCTGCATTGGGCCCTCGGGCTTTATTGACATGAGAGATGATTTTCTTCCTCTTATGTTCTGTTAAAAACTCATGGAGGTGGGGCAGCTGGGTAGCTCAGTGGATTGAGAGTCAGGTCTAGAGACAGGAGGTCCTAGGTTCAAATCTGGCCTCAGACACTTCCCAGCTGTGTGACCCTGGGCAAGTCACTCGACCCCCATTGCCCACCCTTACCCCACTCCTCCACCTAGGAGCCAATACACAGAAGTTAAGGGTTAAAAAAAAATTAAAAAAAAAACTCATGGAGTAATTGTTCAACATCTTTGTACAATGGATCAAAATGAAAGAATATGTTGGCAATCTTTTTCGTTACCAGGACAGGTTCATCTTCATAACTAGGAAATCACATTTAAATTCTTTAATACCCTGGGGTGTACAAGGTCTATGTTGTTTCACTTTTTACTTTTAACGCCTCCCCATTTTGTAGGTCTTATTTTATAGTATTTTATAATATTTTATATGATGTTATATGATTTTTATTGCTGCTCGGCAGTGGCAGAAAAAGTAGACACTACAGTTCAGGAAGAGGCAAAACTGAGTCCTTAATAATGGCCTCTACTGGTGAAGAGGCAATAGAAAGGGGCAGAATCCAGGTGGGAGTATGGAAAGTCTGGCTACAAAGGCAGGTTTGAGGAGTTTTTTGGGGGGGGGCAAGGATTTTTGGCTGTTTTTTAGGGGCAAGGATACCTCTTAACTGGAGTTGGAAAAGGCTTTTAGCTAAAAGGAAGTATAGGAAGCAAACTGGGATTGGTGAAAGAAAAAAAAGAGTTAATTAGGAGGGAGGACCAGCTGCGCAGTAAGGGAAAAAGGGAATCCCTCTCCTGTGGGCTGGGGTTGGGACAGGGAGTTTAAAACTTACCAGTAGCAGCAATAGCAAACTGCAGCAGCAACAGCAAGCAGCAGGAACAGACTCTGTGTGTCAGAGACCCGGCTGCCCAGCTCTCCTGGTGGGCAGGTGTCGGCAATGAGTCTGGGAAAGCTCTGAAAAGTTTCCCAGAGGGAGAAGGAAGAAGGGGATAGCACAGCAGAAGAGATTTGGTCCCTTCATGGTCGTCAAAAAGTGTAATAAATTACAATTTTAATTATGAGACTGATTAGTAGCTTTTTAGTAGTTTTATTACAACAAAAGAGAGCTAGTAAAATGAAAAAAGGGATACCTTGGGGGGCAGAGCACAGAGCCAGAGACCCACACCTGCCACACTTTAACCAAAGCAAAGCTCAAGCTCCCAAAAAAGAACCCTGCAGCGTGAGTGTCAGCGAAATTCCACCCCCCCCCAGGCCCCTGCATGTCAAATGAGGACATACTTAAAAGGATACTGGGAATTTAGTTCAAGTGTAGCAAATTTTCCACCTCCACAGCATCCAGTGGCTGGATCCACAATATAATCCCTGTTGCCCAATTAATTCACTGGTCTGGCTCTCTTATGTACAGATGACAAGACCCTCCACACCCCTAATCACATTAGTGTGCAGCAGGACCATAGAGGGATCATCTCTGACCCTAGTTTCCTTTCATTTCATGGAACTTTGTTGTTACAAACCTTAGGGGCATCCCAACTTCCTGTCCCTGACTCTGGAGACTTTCTGAATAGAGAGCAGGGAGAAAAGAGAATTGTGAAATGGGGAAGTGACCTTGGTCAGACTTGTTATAAAAATAAAAGGAGAGATGATCTCTAAACTGCTCCTAATATTACTAATGCTAGTTATTATATTAATCTGTGATATTGCTCTGAGGAAGCTTTGGTTTGGTTCCCTAATGGCTGGTGCAGGGACACCTGAGTCCTAACAACCCAGCTGGATGTTATAACAACTGCCCTTCTTTATAACTGCCCAGGCAGGATCCCTAAAGGTCAGTGGATGGGTAACCCTTTCAGGTCCCACTTGGGGTTGATTGATTATTGGTATTGGGCTCTATCAGCCTTGGATTATGTTCATTTGACTGTGTTGCTCCCTCCCCAGAGTGGTGATGGGATAAGTACTCCAGGAAGGTACTTGATAACTTTTATCTATGTTATTTAGCAAGGGAAAGGAATGATCAGGAATTGGGTTGGGGAATAGGGAGACCGTATCACTAAATCTATGTCAATAATCCCTCAGCACTGTAGACTTTTCAGTAATGCTGGCTTGTTCTTCACCTCCTCTGGCTCAGCCTGGCCACAGCCAAACCAGAGTAAGCAATCTCTTTGAATGATGGAAATATTGACGATGATTTCTCTCAGCTTCTTATTGCCAATTGTTATGCCAATTCTACAGCCTTCAGGAAATGCCACCCTTACAACCCTCTTCTTCTCCTACCCACTTCCCGGATCCCCCCCAGGCCCAGGGATACCTAAATATCTAGAGATGGTTTGGGTGCCTAATATCTAGGGATTCAGAGAGAATCAGAGGATCCACGGTCTGACCACAGGTCAATCAATGTTCAAGATCAAGTGTCCAAGGCAAGAGTTTAGGCAAGGCTCAGCCAAAGC